>NW_008665567.1:0-29005 GCF_000695815.1 Acanthisitta chloris
CCAAGGCCAGTGGTATGAGGTTCAATAGGGCAAAGTACCAGGTCCTGCACTTGAGTCACATCAAGTGGTGGTGGTGGTGTCTGGTCAAAGGTTGGACTCCATGATCTTGGAGGTATTTTCCAACTTAAATGATTCTATGATTCTTAAAACCAAGTTATCTTCATAAATACATGAAAAATACCTGACTTCTACCTGTCCACTGCTTTTCCTAATACCTTAGCAGAAAATTATTTTCTTCAGTTAATGACAACAATATGATTAGTCTACAAAAATAATCATATCTTCTGTTAAAAAATAAAATAAACCACTAAAAAATAGTATTTGGCACAGCTCTATTATTCCTGTAATGAATAATCACTAAAGATATTATTCTGGATGCAGTTACCATGCAGCAATGTGAATAAAATGCTTTGGATGGAAAATTGTACTTCAAGAAAATGTATGCAATAGTACAACTGTATTACTGCCCATTAATATGTATTAATTCAATGAAATATGCCTGACTGAGCTGGTTTACATAGATTAGGATGGCAGGCAGTGAAAGGAAGCACTTGGACTTGGTTAAATGGACTGTGAAGATAGGAGGAACTCTAATCCAAAGCGGAGAAGCAAACCACCAAGATAGGCTGTCCAGTTCCGCTGGTATAATTTGTTCCTTCCCCCATTCATATCAGTGTTTTTATTATGATAAAGAATCCACATTCCTTGCTCCTGATGCATTAGCTCTACTCAGTCCTCTTGAATCTGTATTTAAAAGCTTTCTATTTAAAAATAATAAAAATAAGATAATTCTTCCCAAGGTGGCTACTTAGCAGCAATCATCTCATTTGCTTTAGTGTCTCCAGGATGCAGAATCAGAGCTCCTGACAGGCTTGTCATTGTCAAGGCAAGTTTATTTGTGCCTAAAATACTCCAGTAATCCACTTGTTACTCTAACTTCTGTGCATGACATGCAGGGTTTGTTTTAGCTTCCCAAACTGCACTGAGTGGGGCATTCCCACAGCCTTGGGGGGAGCTTTCATGGAGACACATCAGTGTTTCAAATTGTGCCAAATGCATCCTTCTGTCCAAGCATGCTTAGTTACACATATAAAAAACAACAATTTTGCTTTCCCTTCTGGCTAACTGTCTTGTTATGAGACAAACTATTATGGCAGTCATATGCTCAGCAGAAGATGAAGATTTTCTTGAGTTTATTTAAAAAACACACAATGTAATTCAGTTTGGTGCCTCTCTCAGCCTCAGTGATTGCAAAGTCCCATTTCTGATGTGGGGTTGATTGACACCTTCACTTTCCTCTGCCTGTGCAAAAGGGAAGGTAATGTTGGTGAAGGTTTAGGTGAGGAAAAGCAGAACACTCACTCCACAGGTAGCCTTGGTTGGAGGACAAGGTTGGCCTAGTGTGGATTGAATCACCAGAGATGGGGTGTGAGAAAGGAAGGAGAACTAAAAGAGAGCACCTCTGAACACAGCATTACTGCATCTGCATTACAGATGTTTGGAGGCAAAGTATGTACATGATGGGTTTTGTGGACACAGGGATGTATCCTGTGTAATATCCTGAAATTTTGACACTCAGAATTTGTTCCACAGCACTTTCCTATTGGGGCACCAGGATGTAAGCATGCCTGAAAGATAGAAAGACAAAAAGGAGGGCTCTGTGTTTAGGAAAAGATCTTTATATATGACCTGCTAGATCACAAAGGTTATCCAAATCAGTGAAAAATGATATTGTAAATGACTACAAAAGATTTACTGTCTTCATTGCCCAAACAGCCTCATAAATTGTATGTCTAATCCCCTGTCTTGTCCATATCCTCACCCAATTTCATCTGCCTTGCATAAAACTTAGCAATCTCTCAACAAACACAGCTGATCAACAAGAGTGGAGTCCATGTAGTATGTTAAATCCCTTCCCTCCTATAAAATCTGATGGGATCTTTAATGACCACTTCTTATCACGGAATTTTTGAAATGATGGAGCTTGGATGATTCTTTCAGAGTTTTATGCACTTGGTTCCCACAATGGAGCTTGGATGATTTTTTCAGAGTTTTATGCACTTGGTTCCCAGGGCTCTAGTGACATTCTAATAAGTGTATTGAATTTTGAGCTATTCAAGGGATTTTGTATATTATTTATGAGAATGGATTGATTTGTCTCTCATGTGAAGGAATATATGTAAAATTGAGTTTTGTTGTGGTTGTTTCTTTGCTCAGTGTCTCTGATATGATCATGGCTTCATAGCAATTTCAATATATTATTGCCAGAGGTATTATAAAATAGGGAGACATTATCCTTCACGTCATAATTCTTTCTCTGCTGAATAAACTCAAAAGCTTTTGTTTGTTTGTTTGTTTATTGATCCTTACTTTGGAACACAGTAAATTAATGCTGTTAAACAAGAGGCCAATTTCCCTTGTAGTTTCACCAAAATGGGCTTCAATTAGCTATGCTTCTATGATTATGTTATGATGCTATTCATAGGCAGGTTATGACATTGACAACAAATCAGTGCGATGTAAGCTCCTGTTATTATCATCTCAAGATTTAAAAAAAATATATAGATTTCTTGTGTATATGCCTTGTCCCTTATATAATGGGAGCTTCAGCTGGCATGGTCAGAAATAGCACTGACATGAAACACCTGCAAGTTACATTGGCATTGTAAGACAGATCAGTCACAAAATAAGTCTGAAAAAGGGAGGGAAGAGAAACAATAAAAGAATAGAAAATACAGGGTCTTTGAGATGTCCTAATTTCTGCCTTCCCATTGCTCCAGCTGTGCAGCAACAGGATATTTGTGACCCACTGTCTGACATGCCCTCAAAGCCAGTCTGTCGTGGTCAAAATTAGATACTCATGGACACACAAGGAGATTGTTTCCTTCTGCTGTTATTTCACTGTAGAAAATATGAATAGGGAATTATCATGTACTGGCTTTTTCCATAAGACGAGGGGTTATTGAATAAATTTAGTTGATGGCAAGCTCAAAACATACATTGGGAGGTTACTCTGCACCCTTGTCATGAGATACTGTGGATGCAAAATTTTTATATGAGTTTAAACAGTGGCTGGATAAATAAGGAGAGAAAAATCTTTGAGGGATCTTTAATATGACCCGTGGTTCAGGAAGCCCCTCACCTGTCAGAATGAAAGGTGCTCTGACACTATTCACAGTCAATTGGCTGCTAATGGCCAAGCTTAAAGGGTGTTTGATGGAAATAACATCTCAGCTCATCTTTAAGTGACTTCCAAGTTCCACAGCAGGGACTGTGAGTAGAGAGGTTTATGCCTTCCCTGATGAAAGGCTGAAGTTGCTCCAAAATGAAGCAACATTACTGTAATGTCTTGATCAGTTGACGCTGATCGCATGGACAGAGCCCTACGGGGCTGCGCGCTGTGTGAGCCCTGTCCCAGTCCTGCTGTTCCTAAGCTCACAGCAGATCATCCTGATTTAACTCTACTTGAGCTTATTTTCACATTTACACAGCTCACTCTACATTATCCTCATGTCTGCTAAATGGCTTCCAAGTTCAGGGTGTTGAATTCATATTTTATGGATTAGAATAGAGGGTTTATTTTCGGAGTCTGTATAGTCATCTCTATTTAATTTACCGATGCCAATCTCACCTCTTGGCCCCTACCACTCAAAAAAAAGGCACCTTTTAAAGCTTTTTTATCCTCTTTTGGAATATTTTGTTGCTATTCAGAGATTATTCCTTTTTCTTGTCTTATTTTCTTTCTTTCTTTTCTTCAACTAATGGCTAAACAGCTGCAGCAGCATGCAACTTCAGAGCACCCTGCTGCTGTTCTCAGAAACGAAACAATCTGTACTTAAACCAATTTGCTTGTAAACTCCTGCTTCCCTGCCTCCAGCCTGCTAAACTGTTCATGCCCATCATGTCAATCTGTTTTTCCGACGTGGAGATCACTCTATCAGTGCCAGCTAACTCACTACAAACTAAAGCTGCAGGCAGTGCCTAGGGAAGAAAAAATAATGTCTCTGAGCTAATCAGCTAACTACATTTTATTGGAGCAACCCGATTTAGATTGACCACTGAGATCTGGATGAAAGGGAAGGTCATTTTAAAAGGAGAATAATACAGCCCTTTCATTGAGGTGCAGGATTTACCTCTGGAATCTACATTAAAGGGAATCTCATGGTTATCAGGGAGTTGCGAATATTGTATTTCAGCCGAACATAATGTACCTAACTGCAATGCAAAAATATGTGCTAGAAATTGACTTGAACTGGTAAGATATGAGACACTGGGAATGAACACAAATAATTTTAAGCCAAGGTACCAGCAGGGGACTGACAAAACATATAACCAAGAGACTGGCTGTTTGTTTCCTTTTTCATACTGTTTTATGATTTCATTTCTCTGTGCTGATTAAAAAGGGACTAAAAAACAGTGCTGGAGACTGAGTATTTTGGGCATGTGCTGTTCAAGTTTCCCCAAAACAACCCTGCCACAACCAATCCCTTTCCATCTTTAAATTAGCAGGCTTTTAAAATACGTTTCCCCTAACTGACATTCAGTATTCTGGTGGAATGAGATTGTCCTCTGAAATCTAAACTGAATGTGTTTATGAATATCTTTTACCAATAGGTATCTTCTTGTCCATTAAAGTGCTCTTGCCCTTTCCTGCTGTTTATAGCACTACATAGCTGTTCAATTTTTAGGCTGCACAAGCTAGGTCTTCCTAATTCTTGCAGTAGAACTAGCTCTCCATTCTTCTAAGCCATATTGTCCTGTTCTACAACTGCTCCACTTTGAATTCCCCCTTCTTGATCAGTGGACAGCAGATCAGGAGATCTGACCTTGCACAGTAGCACCTGTACTTTTCTCTTTCAAAGCAGAACTATACCAGCTGCAGTACTCAAATCCCACATTGTCTTTTCATGGTGACACATTATTTGTGGGTCAATTGTTACACCTATGTTTTTCTTTTTATATGTCATTGCCAAGTGACAGATGCACAGGTCATAGCAAAAACTCTTACTACTGTTACCAAAATACATGATATGGCAGTCTGTACTAGTAGATCCCCCTTGTTTCTGCTATTCCAGCTCTCAAAATCAATATTCCAACACATCTTCCCGTTTGGAATGTTTTCCAGGTTTGTACCCACAGGTACAGATGCTATAAGCACTTTGATACACCGAATGCATAACAAAGAGTATTCATGAAAGTTTAAAACAGATTACACACTAGAAAGCACTTTAGGACTGACAGTTCTACCCTGTTCTCAACGTGATGCCTCTCCATTTAAACAAACCTATTGTTGTTTCCTCTTCAGCTGTTTGTTGCCTTACAGTTTCTGTGCTAAACCCCAGATTCACCGACAAAACTAATCATTTCTCATGCAGCACCGTATCGAATGCTTTACTGAAATCCAGATAGATTAGATCTACTGCATTTCCTTTGTCTAGAAAATCAATTATCTTATCAAAGAGTGATATCGAGTCAGTCTGGCACTCTCTGAGTCTTTGTTAAACCTATCTACCATTTTATCCCATTTTGCGTTTACTTCCATGTCTCTAATTATTCTCTCCTTAAGAATTTACTCGAAAGCCTTTGTGTAGGCATCTCTATTTGTGATCCAAGTGGCTTTGACCTTGGTTTGCAGAGACCCTATACAGTGTGTTTCATTGTTCTCATTATTCAGATTCAAGACACAAATGCTTGTACAGTATCAGGATGTGCACTCAGAAGTATCTGTGCAGGAGTGCAAAAGGAGAACTAGAACAATGAAGAGCAAAACTCATCAGGAATTCAGGAAGATATAAGGAAAGCATCATCATTTCTTGCCCTATTCTTATGCTCTTTTTTAGATGTCTGCCAAGATAACTGCCCCTGCGCAGATATTTTAATGGTTTCCTGACAAGGATGTTCTGAGTTTATCCTGCTCCTCCCAAAGCATACATTGCACTAACAGAAGTGGGGCTCAGAGGGTGAAGGCTCTGGCACAAATAAGCATCTGAAAATCTACTGAGACCAACTGAATTATGCCCTTTCATCTGTTTTGTCTTTGGTTTCCTATCCAAGTCCCACAGGGAAATTCAAGTGTGACAAAAGAATCTTCATACCCTTCAGAGGAACAGGACCAGTAATTGGTTTTGCTGGGGGAACACCTCAGAGATAAATATTGTTGGTTCTTTTCCTCTTTTCTCTTGTCACTCTCTTCTGTCCCATGAAATATACTATCCTTGTCCTACTGAGGCTGCTATAAATGAAAGTCTGTCACTGCTGCCATTATAAGCCCTACTTTAAAACAGTTTATCATTCAAAGGCAAAGATTCATTTCCTCTCCTCACCACAACTGAAGCTGGGTGAAAAAGTTCAGGCACAGGCTACTGTCTAAAATAAACTTCCTCTGAATTTTAAACACAGCCATAAGCATTGTTGAGCAGAAATGGGCCAAGAAGATTCCAATATAAAGAGACAACCTCATGTCAGCCTACGGAGCCAGGTGCAATGCTGGAGTGGAAAGTTGAGTCAAAAATACTGAATATTGTAATGATACTTTATCCTGCAAACAGTCTTAACTGGATTCTCACAGTCAGGCTCCTTCAGAGTTTGGGAGACACACAAACCAGATCTGGTTTTGTAATCTGTGCTCACAGAAAAAAGAAATTATCTCAGCTTTTTCTAAAGCAGGCAGAAATACAAGAATTTCCAGGAACCACAAGGAGACAAAGAGCAGAACACAGTGTCAATAACTCCATATAAATTTAAATCTCTGCACAAGCCTTTGGATTCTATTGGGATGAGCAGGGAAGAGAGAGCAATCCAGGAATGAAAGGGAGAAATTTGACCTGCATCATAAATGGATGATCTGTTGGCAGAAGAGTAAGTGTAGGACTGTCCAACAGCAGTTAACCTCCCTGTGTCCAGATTTCTTATCCTTAAAATGATAGTAATGATACTTGCCTTTGTGAAGTACTTTGACATCTGTGGTGGAAAAGTGATGTATAAAGACAGACATTGTCATTTCAAAGGGACAGGGAATAGCAGGTATCATAGATCTGGAATTACACAATAGACAAATATTGGAAGGGGAACAGTGGGAGTCAGCAGTACCCACTTTAATAATGGTGGTGGCTTTCCTGTTCAAGTACAATATTTCAGGTAATTACTCCACTGCTGACTTATCAGGGAGGGGATTAGAAACAGTCTATTTTGCTGGAAGGACATAATTAGAGCCAAACAGAAAAAAAATTGGTGTGGAACAATTTGTAAATTTATTCATTCTATGCAGTTTTCCTAGAGAAATTCCCCAACACTTTTGTTCATTTGGAAGATTTACCAATTTTTTCAGCCATCATTGACTTTCTGTAGCACCAACAAAAGTTGCCCTTTGGGGTAAACACTTGTCCTTCCCAAAAAAATCTATTTCCTTGCTGAGGATTGTGCCTTTCATGCGATTCCTCTTCTGGTTGAGTGTTTGTACCCATATCTCCCTCTCACACATCACTCCCAACCTGTCACAGGGAACAGTCACAGGGAGCCACAGCCTCATCCTTGCTGAACTTCTGCTGCTTGCAGGGGTTGTGCCTGACTTTGCAGGATGCCTCCTTTCATCTCCCCTGTGCTCCAGCCCAGTGCTTGCTGAAGGAAACCAGAGTAAAATACAGCTGAGCAGATTAATATCCATCATGAAGGGATGTAGGGAATATGCAATCATACAGCCTGGAGGCTGTGTGACAGGAGAGGAAAATCAAAGTGAAAAGCACATGCATCAGAGGGACAGCAGCCAGGACCCTTGGATTAGTCTATACAGAATATGCTGGAAAAAAGCAGAGGGGACTTTGTCCCAACAGTGGGACTGAAGTCAGGCCACAGCTCATACCAGCAACATCCCCAAGCAAAGCACATCACCAAGCAAAGATCATGGAAGCAGGTTGAAGGCCCCATGTACAAACCCAGCTCCCTGCACATGGTGTAGGGCAGGAAAAATCACTGCAATGATCTAAGTCTACAACAGCTCTGCCAGTGGTGACACATAGTCCTCTTTACATCCCTGACCTCATGGTCATGGCTCAAGAAATGTTTCAGATGTTTAGACATTTAAAAGTAGGCAAAAATTTCAACCTTTGAAGATGTTGGGAACAACAGTGAGAAGGCAAAGGAGGAGGATGCACACATGCACTCGCTGCCCTGGTGAGCCACCATCTCTGCTGGTCACCTGCTGTCCTGTTGACTGCAACACTGAGCTCCAGCTGGCAAATTGCCACCTAATGCATGCACAATCATGGGAATTTCAAATAGCTTTCAAAATCCCTATCTGGATAATGATGGAGTGGGCATATCAGGCCAGGCTGTCCAGCTGAGCTAAGTACACATCTGAAGAGCAGTGTTGAGGGAGATAAGGCAGCTGAGAAAAGCAGTTCTGCTGGCGTAGCTCAATCGCCCGCAGATCAGGCAGTGGCTCCTTCCTTCCATGTGCCCTCAAACCCCAATCCAGGCAAGGCAGTGTGAGGTGTCCATGGTGATGCATGAGTTAGAGGACACTGAGAGATTGACTTCTCCATCTCCAGGCTTTTTTCATCCATACCTACCTCATCATGTCGCATATCCTGGAAAGGGCTTGCTGCTGGCCAATGGTCAGTGGTGCTCCCTCCACCCTGCAGAGTGGGAGATCAGCATCTGCCATACTTTTCTAACTGATCCCTGGTCCTCCTCCACAAAACCCATGTGGCTCCTCTATTTGCACAATTGTGCTACTCTGGGAAACCCCTTTCCCCCTCCCCCCCCATCCCCTTCTTTCCCTCATATTTTGCATAAGGAAGAAAGAAATGCTTAGGATAAAATACAAAACATTCCCATAAAATTTGTATTACTCCCTTCAGCCCTTCTCCCCAGATTGAAACTAAACATAGCAAAAGACAGTCTGCAGGTTGGAACAAATACAAATAGCTGAAAGAACAGTATGATAAATCAAGGCCAGGTTGCTCTCATCCTGCCGTCTGGATGAGGTGACTGTTGCCTGTCTATGATGGCACTAGCAGGATGTTTTTATGTTCCAAATTGCAAGGGATTTGTGATCACTGAAGAGAGACATTACTGCAAAGCCTAGGGGTGACTTGCTCAAACTTTAGCTAAAACAGCTCTGCACTGTGTCCAAGAAACAGCTGCCTGATGTCTTGCATTTGTAGAATCATTTTTAGATCAAGAAGACATTTTGGGATTATTTTATTTCAGTGGGCAATGCAGATTTGGTGACAGCAACTTTTTTCAAATTTATATTTGCTTTGCTGAATCTTTCTCAGAGGCTAAAAGAGGAATTTGGAAACTTCATTTTGACATTGAATTCGTTACTCAAATCTAAATGTTTCATTTTGCCACTTTCAAAGAAAATGTTTTGATCTTTCCTTTGTAAATTTAGTTTGGTTAGAATTTGCCTTATGTTGTATTTTGAAAAGTGTGCTCAAAATCCAGCTGTTGCTTCTCAAAAAGGGACAAAAGAAATGTTTTGCTCAAACCAAGATGCTGGGTTTTTTCTTTACTTTTGGCTTGGAAACAACCGGTCAAAAACAATAGAGAAAAGAAGTGTTCTTGCTAGTGAACCGAAAATTCAATTACCTGAAAAGCTCTTATTCTCATTTCAGTATAAGGTCTTGTCTGCAGAGGGAGGTGAATGTTCTGTGCACTTCAGCACACATTTACAACCCAACCTGTTGCATAATACCTCCCCCAGGTGGATGCCTTCCACTGAGGACAGCATAAAATCATTACAAGTTTTCCTGATCAAAAGCAAACTGATACTTGGATTCAATACACTTTCCTTAACTCACCCAAGGTCTGAATTGCCATCTGGACATGCTGGTTTCTCTTCACTGTGTACCCACAGATTCTGGACCAACCAGACCAATCAGGTGCTTTGATACAGACCTAGAAAGGAGGAATCCCAGCCTTTGATGCCCATGAAGAATGTCCTCCCAGGGCCAGGTGACTACCATGACTACATTTTGGACCAATTGTTAAAGCATCAGTGATACTACAGTGATTTTTGCATGACACCCTTCCTATGAGGTATGTTGCCTCAGGAAGGTTATGAAATAGTTTCTCATGAGCTCCTCCTTGAACATTTTTACTAAATCTGGGAAATACAAGATGTGGAGAAGGTTCTAACTAGTTTCCACTGGTCCAGGCCTTTATCTCAGTTGGACTTGTTCCATTGCAGAGGATTGGGAAAAGTCTCTTAGGAAGGCGCCCCCAATTCCATGGCTACTATCATGACCAAGGTAATACTGTGAACACAAATAATGATCCTAGACCCAGGGTCTGAGCAACATCTTCTGCAGTAGGAAAGATGTAATATTGGACCTCAGAATTTAAGTCTCTGAAAATGAGGGATTTTTTTAATTTTGTTAATCCATTTCCTGGTCTAAACAATTCCTGTTTGTGCCTGAAACTTTCCTGCCTCTGACTCATCTCCTTGTATGCTCCACCTTGTTCATGGGATGAAATTTTAGCCCCATCAACTCCTGTCATCCAGAATGTACTTTGACAGCAACTACAAAACCTCCCTGGGGAGGGTGTGAGTGCAAGCAGCTGCTAAAGCTGCACAAATGGGACTGTGTGGCAGTCCACACTCTGACCTGCACACTGTCAACATGTCACCCTTTCAAACACACAAGTGATGCTCTTTTGTTGGTCTGGCTGAGGCAACACCAGTGTCCCTCTCTAGCAGATCTCAGAGTGCAGGACAATGCAGGGAGGCAAATGCAGAGCTGCTTTCCTCCTTGTCACTGCTCTATCCACATCCTGTTTTCCCATCAACAGCAGACCCTGCAGGAGGGAAGGGTGGATGGTTTCTGCTGTGTAGTGTTATGCTGCTGCATCATCCCCATCAGGCTCAGATGTCAGCAGGTCACAAGGGATTGGCACTTTTCGTACTGTGATAGGAGTGTGACCTTTGTTTTTCCAGTAGCTCACTCTGCTTTATCCATGGAAATCACAGCAAGTGCACTGTGCCAAGTCCTGATCCCAGTGAAGTCAGTGACACAGCTCCAGTTGACCTCAGTGTGACTGGGATTTAAGTAGCACCATGTAATTCCTATAGGATTCCTGTGCAGTTTATGAAGCATGTGTGCACTCTCTCCCTGCACGCTTATTTGACTTTCACACTCTTGATGGAAATGTGTCTTTATAAATTTACAAATAGCACAGCAGCTGTGTGTTTATATAACCTCATTTGAGGGCCACATGTATTCTCACCCTTGTGCTATTAATATTTGTACTGCCACAACCACGTACACACAAATACCTCACACAAATACACATGCATGCAGTGGAACAATAAGGAAAATAGATTAAAACCCCTTCTGAGTCAGTCATGTCTCAAAAAATTTCCATGGAAATGCAGATCTGTGTTTTTGAAAGAGATTATCAAGAGAGTTTTTGCTAGATCCTCGTGACTTTGTGCAAACTTTTATTCTTTTGCACCATTAGTTTCTGCACAGCGACACCTCTCCCTGATTTCAAGTGACCTGAGTCCAAAACGTTTTGTGGAGCAAAGTCAGATATTTCAGCCATTTGGGAGACAATTTATAGGGCAGTCAGGACTCCAAGTGCTGCAAGCTATTGATGGCAGGGCAAGGGACTCCAGCTGCTGCTGCTGTTTCCCAGCCAGTGTAATAGCATTGTTCAGAAGGCCACAATGGAGTTAGGGAACAGCTTTTCACAAAAATTGCTTTTCTTTTTTTTTTTTTTAGGCAAAAAGTGCAGAATCAGGCTGTTTTAGTCAATCTGCAAATTACTCAACTTACTTCAAATGCAAACAGGAAAAAAACCTGCAAAACATACAGCCTAGATGTTTTATTTTGACAACTCAGATGAAACATTTTGATTTCCTCATGCTGAAAAGCTTAACATTTTTGAATTTGCCTCCATTTAATTTTGTCCGTTCAAAAAGATAAAAACTATATGTACTATTCTAAATATTGATTATTTTAAAACTTTCTGCCATGCTAGAGAAATTGGTTTAAATGATGGTTTAAAGTTGGCCAAGTGCAATTTCTTATCTTCCATCCTCCACACTGATTTTCCAGCTCAGTCAAGGAACTATGTCCCTGTAAGGAGCCCAGTTTGGCCTTTTTTTCTCAAGGTTTTGAGACCAAAGAGCAAATATGTGAAGGTGTGAGTAGGACAGACATTGTGCACCCATTTGCACAGGATGCAGGAGGCAGAGAGCAAGCAGCCTTTGCTAAGTCTTCTCCTTTCCTTTCACAAGGAAACTTTGCTGAGAGACCACATGGCTGTTCTGATGCCAGCAAGTTCCCTGCAGATGGAGAGAGCAAATAAAAATGTGCATATTTACATTATACATGCAGATTAGATAGTGTGCATTCCTCACAGCCTGTCCCTGAAACACCCTCCAAAAGGAGCGTGGGGGAGAATGCAAAGAAGTGGAGTCCAACTCTGATCTCCTATTGTCTCACTCCCACACTCCTGCTCAAACAATATGTACCCCTGGCTGCTTAACCCTTTCTAGTGACCTGAATCATGGATAAAACTCTCAGTGTCTGGAGATCTATATCTTAGTGCAAAAAGTGGAAATATTTGCTTTCAGAGTAGTGCTAAATTCAAAACTCAGTGGAAGTCTCTGCAGGATGGCAGTGGTAACAGTGGGGAAATTAATTACTGCATTTCTCCCTATGCATGATCTGCTGAAAGAAGAGAGTGGGAGTGTGGGTACCTGGTTTCAGCCTCTCTGTGTTTGCCTCTTATCCAGTACTCATCCCTCCAGTCTCATTCCTCTTCCAGAATCACCTTCCTACTGCTGGTTCAGTTTTGGGACAAGTGGGCTCTTGAAGAGAGTAAGAAACAAGTCAGTGATGGACTACCCAAAGTCTGCTCCTGGGGAACATCAAATAAAGTTTCTCTGAAAGCAATAGGAGTACAAATGGAAGAGCAGTATCAGACAGATCTCTCCCCAGACTACATTGGATGATTTTTGGACTCAAAGCTCTTTCCTTAAGCTGAGCTGGGTCATGGATAGCTGCCTATGGACTGAGCTGTTTAACCTCATCTGCAGTGACACCACCAAGACCAGAGATTGGGCCCATCAGCTTGCTCCATGTGCCTCCTCTTAAAAGGCCTGGAGCTAGACACTTGTGCATGGGGAAAATATTCTGCAAGGAAAGAAGTCTGGGAAAAAGGTTTGCTGACAGACCCAGGGTGAGTGGAGCCTGTGGGCAATCAGACACCTTTGCTTAGGCCATGGGGATCCACCCTGCTGGGCACACATGCTCTGTGTCTCTTCTCCCACACTGCAGCACTCATGTTTGCCCTCTCAAACGTGGTTCCTCAGGGCACTTGTTGTCCTGTCTCTTCATTGAGTGAGCAACACACTTGCTCACACATGCTCCCCTCACCCTCCCACGCAGCTCAGCAGCTCAGCAAAATTAGGAAGCTATGCCCCATTTCTCTCCAGAAAATCCTTGCTGGGCTCTGCCAGCTGCCACCTCACTGACAGATGTTGTGCTCAGGCACACTGTATCATTTTTACATAGTGGCTGCCTGGTTAAATATTTCACGCCTCATGCCAAACTTTTAGTGCTCCCAGTTGAGGGAATGGTATAGCCAAGTCCAGCTTGGGCCGTGCATGACTTCAGGGCACTGATCCCTGTACAATTCTGTGGTCTTCCCTGCAGGTGGGTCATAGCCCTGTGCTTTGGAAGAAGCTTTTCTTTGAAGTGAGGTTGATTCCAGCCTTTTGAGGCAAGGAGAACTGCCTGCACAGTACTACACAGAGCTTGGCTGAATATAAGATATGGTGGAATGAGAGATTCATGGCATTTCCCAGGAAGATGAATAAATTATACTTCTCGATAACTTTTTAAAGGTATAGTTTTCCGATTTATATCCATGAGGTATAAATGCCTATGACTTTTTCCAGATAGAGAAATTAACTGAAAAGCAAGAGGTTCTTAAGCATTTCAGAGTGGGATAAACAAGATGAATAGCAAAAACCTGAGTCAAGAATTCTGGGATGAAGCACAAAGATTGGTAGGATTTCTTGGGGTACTGTGGGGTTTAGGGATGACAAAAAGCTAATCTTTAGGTGTTGTGCTATAAGAAGCCTTCTCAGCTCCTTCTGACAGATTTTATAATGTTCTTACTGCTGTGATAGTAATGATAGCAGAGCAAATGAAATATGGCTTAAAATCGTAAGGAAGCTAAAACAACTTCCCTGTTTCATGTTCCACATTTACAGTCTCTTCTTCAAAGACTTGCACATAACTGCATTTTTTCTGTTTTAAACTGGCTTTCACACCACTTTCGCCAGCAATATAGCTAGGTCCTTCCAGTATTACACCAAGGAATGTGACTAATATCTCTTACAGGTAGTTTGTGATGTGTTTTCTTCCTTATGAATAATATTACAGGCTGGACCTAGGCAGTTTGTTTCTGACACTGATGGGCTCATGTGGTTGTGTGAGATCAAAGCTGTAGCTAAAAAAAACACACCAAAAAAATGCCCCATCTGTTTAAGGTCCCAAATCAACCCCTAAATATATGTGCTGACTTAAAATTAGGAAATTGCTTTTGCATTTTTAAAGAAGCTGTTTGAACATCCAGCCCTCATTTACTTAGCATATACAATATTGCCCATTCACAGCCTTGGAGCCCAGTTTACTTTAGTGTTGCATCAATTTTACTTTCAGGCTCTGTAATTCTCTGGTAGGTCAATGCCAATCCTGTTGTGTTCTTTGAAGGTGCAGTGCATCAGTTTACAGAATGGCAGGTGCAGAGTTAAGCATTTAGTCCACTGCTGTCCTAGAGCATAGGAAAATGTAATGATAACCCAATATTTTACTGCAGAAAGGGAGCCCCAGATGCATTCCATGATTGAACCTGACAGATCACCACATTTACAACAACTTAAATGCAGGTCTGTAGCAATTTCGTTTAAAATTGAAGGAAAATAGTAAAGTCAATGTGTCACAAAGTACCACGCCAATGTTGTGAATAAAAGCTTCAAAGGGTACTAAAGTGCCATTGATTACCTCTGAGAGGTTCTTTAAGACCTCAAGTCCAAGAAAAAGAACTTACATATACACTGTAATGTTAAACCATCATCTCTACATTTCTAATAATCACCTCTACTCCAGTAGATGAATGCAGCCATTAGCATCCTGTCAGGGGTTTCTCACTAAAGATACACAAGAAAATCACAGTAAGTTACATTTCTGCTAAGTTCAACAGTATTATGCCCTTCAAAAGCCATCAGTGGTCACCTCTGTTTTGGCAGCTAAGATTTTAAGAGGGATTAACATGTTTATTCTGAATGATGGCTTAATGTTTTGCATATCTGGAAAGCCAGTCTGAATTCAGAGACAGCAACAAGATTCATCACCTTTCTCTATATGTTTATTGTAACTCATACCATGGCTTGTTTTATAGATATAGAATCTAAGAAAACAAGATCATATACTTTTGGGGAGAGAAGACAAGGAGAAAATTACATGTTTGGTGGATAATGATAAAGATTGCCATAGGAAGCATGTCATTTTGAGGAGGAATTTAGAACAATGCAGGGTGAGTGTGGCATGCACAAAGTGGATTTAAACCTGACAGTGCAAAATGGAGATGGGCAATGGAAAGGGAAATCACTGAGCATTTCCATATGCATCCTCTGGGACTGTTATTTCTAGATCTGAGAAACACACTTCCATGGGCAATTTCAGGCTGGAACATGTTTTTCAGCTCTTTTCTAAGGCAGTGGGCTGAAGACAAAGAGGAAGGAGAGTAGCAGGAAAAAAAAAGAATGATCTGCTATGGGGCAGGTGTTCACACTGGAAAGCTGTGCCATGTCCTGGTCTTTACATTTCAAGAAATCTCTTGGCAAAATGAAAGGTGCTTCAGCAAAAAACATAACAAACAAAAAAAAAAAACACAAAGGAAAGAGCATGTATAATGGTTTTAAGACAAGAAATGTTGCCTTAGACTCAAATCTCCACCCAGGTACCTTACCAGGGTCCAGTTGATGGTCTGCCTAGGACACAATTTGGAAATTCTTACATGAGGAGCATTGTGGCAATAAACTCAGCCTGGAAGACAGAAACAGCCTGTTACAGTGGCTTGAAATAAAAGCTAGACAATGCATTTTAGTGCATTCAGCATAAAGCGTCCTTCCATCATTACTGCTTATCTCATCCTTCTTCACTAGCACCTTTGTTGCTGTTTCAACCCTTGAGTGGTTTCTTTCATTTGTTTTTGACACTTTGGGCTTGTCCTAAACCTGCTGAGTGATGACATTCCCTGAGCTGCTTTACAGGGAGGTGGAGTGAGAGGGAACGACAGCAAGGCATGTTCTGGGAGCACCATCCTCTGCTTGCAAGACACCCATGAGCATTTTTAGGGTCAGACTACTTTCCAATAAAGGAAGTCAGCACTAGAGCCCCACTCTCTCTGCCTGTGTGGCCAGTAGTTCTGCTGTTAACACACAAGCTGCATACACTGGGACAAGGAGCAGCTTGTGTTTGGAGGGACCTCCAAGGAAAACAGCCTGGAAATGTCAGAACTCCTTCCCTTTACAGACCCACTCTTGGGAAGTGCAGGGAGAAGTTCAGTCCAGCCACAGACTGCGGTAAGGAGGGTGCTGTCATGCAGAAAATCTTGGCAGAAACCTTCAACTTCCAAACACAACAAACCAACCCAGCAAAGCGAGCGACAGCTACTAACGGGCCATCTCCCAGCCTGGCCCAGATCCGACCGGCTGTCTGAGCCAATGCTCACTATCGCTGTGCTTTACCTAGACAGAGCTGGACAGGTGGCATTGGCAAGGAACCAAGAAAAGCAGTTCATTCCTGGGGAGTAGTCTTCCATCCGAGATGGCACGTGATAGGAGGTGTGGTGTGTATTGGCAGCAAGATCAGATGTGCCTTATAACAGTTTCTGAAGCTTTGGAACTAGCTCAGGCTTGAAATTTAGAGGAATTTGGTTAACTTGTTCTGTTTTGTCTGAATAGCACTTCTTTTTTTGCATGTGGGTTCTGGCTTCAGCTCCTGTTGGGAGTGCTGAAATTCCATCACAAAAGCTGCCTCATCACTTAGCTTTTTATTATAGTCTTTCAGCACCACATGACTGCTAGTGATTCTCCAGCCATGCTGGAAATGTGAAGAAACAACCAACAGCTTTTTAGATAATGCTAAAAGACCATGTGTTTCTGCCAACAGCCACCCCCATTTGCATTTTCCCTCTCCTCCAACTACCACAAGATGGGATTAACTGGATGTCCCCATTACCTCCAGGGAGATTATTTGCAGTAGGAGGTATTTTTCAGAGTGAGTGACAGCACTGTGGTGGGAGGGAGAGAGATCCCTTGGGGGGTATCTAGTACCCCTCTTTGCACTTCCCATTCCTAAATAATCTCTCCTCTGCAGGCCTGTCCTACAGGATTGGCCTGCTTAGCAAGTAATTGCTGAAGGAATCAAAATACAAGGTATGGCAGCTGCAGGCATCCAGTGGAAAAAAATCCCCACATGCACATGCATCAGTCTAAGAGAGAGAGGAGGGAAAGCACATTAAAGGAAAGGCAACATTTGCAGCAGGCTGGTGTGTCCTTGACCAAAGGAGACATCAAAGACAGCTTCAGTGATTTACTCTTTGACAGGCTGGCATCTCTGTGATTCACGGAGCTAATCAATTAGGTGATACATTCCCCCTCCTTGCTACCCCTTTATTTTTAACAGTTTCTTGCCAAGAGTGGAAATGCTCCAAAATTGAATGGGTAACCACGTTCAGACTACGCTCCAAGGATTGATAAATACCATCCCAGTGGATCTGAGAGGAGGTCAGAACACAGCTAAAGGGGATTTGTCACAGGGGCAAGAGCAGTTTAGCCCCATCAACAGTGGATGACACATATCCATAGAATTTTAGGGGTTGGAATGGACCTTACAGATCATCTAGTCCCAACCCCTCCTGCCATGGGCAGGGACACCTCCTCACTAGACCAGGATGCTCAAGGCTTCATCCAGCCTGGCCTTGAACACGGCCAGGGTCGGGACAGCCACAGCCTCCCTGGGCAACCTGTGCCAATGTCTCACCACCCTCACATTAAAAAAATGTTTTCTAATATCTAACCTAAACTTCTCCTTCAGTTTGAACCTGTTACCCCTTGTCCTATCATTGCTGTTCCTAATAAAGAGTCCTAAGAAAGACAAGGATCCTAATAAAGTCCTAATAAAGATTCCTGGGTCATACAAGATAGTCAATGTTGCAGAATTGCACAACCCGTTTATTTAACTGGATTTAGGTCTATCCCTTCCTCACCCCTTCTATGACATGTGCAGGCTTTTCAAGCCATTCAGCACTTTGGTCCTTCTACCATATGCAAACAGTGGCCTTCAGAAACATCCTTCCCTCTGAACATACCTCTTGACTCCTACAGGAAGAAGTAGTGACCCTTTCTTAAATCCAAAGTGACCTCATAATTTCTCCCTGCTACATTTCTGCACACAGATGTATAGTTGCCTATGAGTAAAAGATGCACACAACAATGTAGAGGCACTTCAGGCACCCACATACTCATCCCTCAGTCATGTGCATGTTGATGATCAGTCACCTGAGACACATTTTGTGAACTTACACATGCAAGCACTCATCCATATTTCACACACTCTATGGCATGTGTGCACCATCCCCGATGTATGCACCAACTTTCTGCCAGTGGCTGCTCTGATGACTTCTAATGGGGAAAAAAATAGTAAAAATGCAGCATTCTCAGTGTCTGTTTCCTCTAACTCATTCCAGGTGGGATATAGGGAAGCAGAGCACGGCTTTACATCTCAAACCAACAGCATCTGCAATAACAAAACCCTTCAGAACTGTTCAGTGTTGAATCCTTGACATCTAATGATCAAAAATAAAACACAGCAATCCTGCATTTTCCAAACACTGTATCGAGGGACAGCACACTCCTCTTCATGTGAAAACATCATGTTGGCTGTCCTATTGCAAAATGAGAGACACTGTCACAGCAGAGCAATTCTCAGTCCCAGGAGGCACAGAGACTGGGGAATACACCACTACAGGCTTCTAGGATTGAGAGCTGCAGCTGGCCCAGTACTGCAGAAAGCATCCTGCATTTAATGTTTGTGCTTCCTCTCTCCTAATTAGAAGCTTAAGAAATCTGGTCACAGTTTAGTACAGTCAGGGAGATGAGAACAATTTTAGGGTTTAGGAAATAAACTCCTCCACACAAGGGATTTTCGGAAGTCCATGATCATCCCAGGACAGAAATCTTCTCAGGGACACACATAGGGACTAAACCATTTTGGGGCATAACCAGAGGCTGAATGAGCCAGTCAGTGCTGGGGTGCTGAGCCATCCATATCAGTATTTGCAATGTTTAAAATTTCACTGAAGGCAATATCAGAAATCTCTAGTCTTTATGGCTGAAAGACCTATCTTCTGAACATGGCCACCATAATGCTCCCCTTATGAATAAGCTTATGCCCAGCTCAAAGCAGCAGGCACAAGTCTGATGTGCACTCCTGTTCAGAAAGAGCCCCAGTAACTCCTGAAAAGTTGTGCCTGAAAGAAAGGAGATTTTTTCCCTACTTGTCTCAAAACCTACGACCTGTCCTGGTCCTTGACAAGAGCTATTTCTGGGTAATTCTTGGTGAATGTTTCACTACTCATCTTTCTAGGGGAAACATGATGCTAATGAAGATGAGAGGACAGTGTTGTGTACTGGCAGAGCACCATCAGGCAGAGGTTTGTTGAGAAGGTGGGAATTCAAGCTGGTTTTATCCCTGCTTCTTAGCAACATGAGACATAATATAGTTGCATGGTGAAGAAATCCTCCCCTCTGGGTTCAGACTGGAGATCTCTGACTCATTGGACTCAGAAAATTCAGTCAAAAAAATAAGTCTTACCCCTTTCTCTTCCCCTCATAGCATGGACTGTCTTGAGCATCCTGGGGTGCATCCAACTGAGCCCTGGCTCCTGGCTCCCTCTTGCTGCTCAGAAGAGTCTTCTGTGAAAACAGAGGCATTGTTGAATATTCTCTGATTTGATCTGGATGAAATCTCTCATCAGATCCTGCTGCTCTTCATGGCAAAATACCCACAGGCAACAGAGTCCAATTTTTACCCGTTCAGCTTCAGGCATAAATTTGCTGTTTTCAAAGTGGAGACAGCATCAGATGGCAGAGTGAAGGGGGAAAAAAAGTCCTTCACCAGCTGTGAAAACTGCCCTTTTAATTTTCATGAAAAGACATGAGACAAGAACAAAAGAAATGTTCTGCTGGCTGTTTCATTCCTCACTGGTGTTGTCGACAGTGAGCATTTCCTTTCACCATTCAACTCTTAGAAGTCATTAGCTACTGGATCTCTTTTTAGCTTCCCTCCTTTCCCCTTGGTGAATTACATCCTTCTAGATATCACCCCTTGAATTCACATTCAGTCTGGGGGGGGTCAAGCTTTATCTGTTCTGTCTGTGACATGAAAATGATTGTTTCCTCTTCTACTCAGGTTCCTCTGTTGAGGTAAATCCTTTACCTGTTTCTGTTACTGCACTTTGAGGTCTGACTTCAGATATTAGACTTTCTGGTTTACATCTACACTGTATCTCATTAAAACTGTGCATCAGTCCAAATTTCTCCTCATTATAACAGTCAGAGCTTATGGGAACACAGTTATAATGAGGGCAAGGAGTATGGCTCAAAAACAATTTCTAATAGCTCATTAGCAAAAAAAAAAAGACAAGTCAGATACCACTGTTGTTTCCTCATTCCTTTAAAAGATCTGAGAGCCATCCCCTTCCCAGCCCATCATGGTTAGCAACGTTTAGTCTTCAAAATCAAGGCAAAGCTGTTTTCTTCACCGAGGACTGTCTCACAGCCTTAGAAGTGTCCTGAACTCCTGCATGCTGTGATAATACTTGCAGATGTTCATGACTCACTTAACGTGGCTGCTCAATGCTCATTTTTCACCTTCTTAGTGCTCCTACTACACCTGGAAAAGCAGCACTACACACTGACAGCCCAAGTACTGGTGCTTTTTCCTCCGTTACTTCAAGGTGGATTCAGTTCTGCCTGCTGCTGTCTCTCTTATGTTCTGCTTGTGCTCACTTAGAGTTGTTTGAGTTTGTATAGCAGTCTGACCCAGATTTGAGTACAGGTATGATTCCAAATATTTGCCAGAATCTGGGTGGTAGGAACCTAGTCTGAGCTGGTGATGTATTGCATACATGGAGGATTTCAGATTTCCCTGGGTTTTTTTACACAAATAGACAAAACCGGAGGGGAATTTTCAAGTTTGAAACCAGGCTTTAAATGAGTCCACCCTGTCTTTTGTCTTCTTCCCCTACTGGGTAACATCTACCCTTCTGGGTAACATCTAGCTCTATAGGAGCTGCTATAGACTTTGAAGTGTTACCAAAAGCTAGAAGGTCTTTCAACTGTAAAGGGGCAGAGCTAAATCCATTGCCTAGGCTTTACCCTGTCCTTACCCAAGCAAGGTGGCTAAACACTATGTAAAAGCTGTGAAAACCAAGCAAGGACCTTAGAATTTCTGGGTTACTTTGCTGGGACATCTCTCAGGATGAAGGAATTCATATTGTAAAATATCAGCGCACTGAAAAGCTTAGGAAGATCTTCATTGCATTGACAGTCTGGCTCATGTGTTCTTATTAGCTACTCACAGTACCTATTAGAGAAAAAGTCTATCATTGGTGATATTTAATGCTGAACTTTTGGCTCCATTCAGTGCAGGCTCAAAATGTAATATTTTGACAGTGTCACAAGATGCTGTGTCCCCTTCTAAGGGAAAGCTGACACAAAGGGTACCTCTTCTGAATGGGTGGATGTCTGGCCTTGGAAGGACTGCAGAGTGATGATGTCACAACTACAGAGTGCCCCATCCTCGGGAACAGAGTGGCTGGCATCAACTGTCAGACTCAAATTCCTGCACTGCAGCTGCAGGGCAATTTGGAAGCTGCTTGCTTCGGGTCTGTGCATGTGGCTGACAGTGCTGCCCAGCTGAGATAGGAAGGTGTCATCTCCCCTGGAGGAATATGCTCCTCAGTCAGAAGCAGGAACACAACTCTATTTGAAAGCATTTTATTTTTAGCTTATCATTCATAATTTCGCTTGTGTACGTCACGGTGACTCATGCTTTGTTCCCTCTTCCTTGAGCTGGTAGTTGCAGAAACAACATGATCCTTTGTTTAATGCATGGTCTCTGTACTTGAGGGCTTGTTGTTGTAGTGAGGTTTGACACTCACAAGGGCTTTTCCTCAACCAAACACTATTCTTCTTTTTTTCCTGTAAGAAATGTGGTTTTGGTAAAATGCAGATGAAGTAAATGCATATGCATTGGTCAAATCCGTCTGAAACAGCAAAGACCTCCAAATGGAAAAGGAGCAATTAATATAATAGAGGAGAGCATTCCATGCATCAAATCCTGTTACTCACACCATTGCCAACCCCTTAGCAGATGTTCAGTCCAGATGATTCCCCAGAACATCTGTGCCATATCCTCTACCTGCTGTAAGCCACAAAACGTCTCCCTGCAAGACCTCACAATAAACTTCAGACCCTGTGCAGAAAAGACAAAGCCTTCCAAACTGAAATGTGTTACAGAGAGGAATGAGATAGGTCAAAGGCAAGGAAAGGAGCAAACAGCTCCTAATAGTTACCTCATGTGTTCTACATGCTCCTGTACTGACTTTTCCTAATGTAAAGCCCTGGCACTGTGCTAACAACTAGCACTTTTTGTTATCCTGAAGCTCACAGCTCACCTAAGCTTTCTCTGATCCCTCCAGTGAGCCATTAGTGCACCAACTGTTGTGAGGCTGTTTGAAAAGTGATTTTTATGAGCTGTTTATTACCTTCTCAGATTTATTGTGTTCCATTCAGACTGATTATGTGGAAAAAAAAATCTCTAAAAAAACCCCATGAACTAAACCAAAACAGAAAGGTTATATGTCTTTTCTTCCTTTATTTTTTTTATTTCTTCTACACTTTTGGAATAAATGTCAGGATTCATTTAAGTCAACATTGTGAAAAGCAATCATTGGTCTTAAATATTTCAAAGTTTGGGTATTTACATTGAGGTTCTTGTGAGTGAATTTAGTTGCAGGAGGTGATTTGTGGATCCATTCCCAGTGATTGCAAGGTGAGTACCTGCTCCTGTGTCTCTTAGGAATCTATGTGTCTCTGACTGGATGCATAGAATACTTTCCTAGGAAAAACATTTTCAAGCTTTCAAACGTTTCTAGAGCTTGATGATGCTGATGGAAACTTCTCCACAGACCAGACATGAAGGACTGCCAGGTGCTGCACGAAGCAGAGGTTGTGGGAAGGATTTCATCTCCAAGAATATGGAGCTAAGCAAATTAACATCAAAACAGTCAGAAACATCTCGTCTCGATGGTAAAGCAGTGTTCTTCTGCCAACAGCACTAATCCCTCTGGTTGCACTTTGGATAAAATCTGATCTGTTGACAAATTCAGGGGGGTTCCTCATTTATCCTGTATTTTCCTTTAATGGTCCCAGCTGGATTAAAGCCACAAATTTCAGCAAATTTCCAGAATCTGCTGTGCTTTGGAAGTGGCTGTTCTAGGTACATGGCCAGTCAGTTCCCCAGCATGGCCCCAACAAGCTCAGCATCCTCTATTCCAGCTTCAGCAACAAGGGAACTATCCCATTCCACTTGATCCCAGTGGGAGCCAGTCTACTGATTGTAAAAAGCTCTGGGAATTGCAAGATGAAGCCCTAGGAAATCCAGTGAGACTGAAAGTTGGACACACAGCTGAATGTTTTCACTTTCCCCTGGCAGTTAATGAGATGAAAGCCCAGGAGGATTCTCTGATGATTACGGCGTAGGACAGGAGTGTAGTTCCTGTGCAGTGATGAACAGGGCACATAGGAGCAGCCTCCTGCAAGGAGCAGGTAGTGTGTCTTCTTAGGAGTAAACATATCCACTGGCTGTGTGAGACACCAGTGTGTCCCTGACTAATCACTCCTTATGGTTTCTGCTTTTTTCTTCTTCCAGACTGTCCATTGACTGAAGAGGCCACAGACAATGAACTCTCCTTCAGACAAAAAAAATTGGATTTTCTCAGGTCTAGCTGTGACATCGACATAGCAATGAAGATCTTCAGTCCCCACAGTAATTAATACCCATCCATCAGCTTTAAAATCAGCTGTGTATAATAAATGCAAGAAGGTAAACATCTTGCTTCTAAGCTTCTACTTGTCATCTAGGCAAGACAATTTATGATACCTTTCCTGAGCATCCTGTCGAGGGCTCATTCATGTAGTTCCTCTAAAGGCCAGATGCAGCCTTAAGAATATGAGAATTCAGAGATTTGCCCTGCTGCCTTGTTACCCTGCATGATCATTTCTGATAAGTGTTCTTGTTTAATCATTTCCCTGCATAAAGCCCAGGGTTCTCTTGTGTTTGTCTGTGTCATATTAATAAAGGTCCATTTGGGAGGACGCTGGGGGTGGAAATGATTTGACCGAGGTTAAGTAACAATTGTACAAAATTGTTTTGACATTATGTTAATATCTGCTCGTGTATTATCCTCAATTTAAAGTTAATCACCAAAATTACCGTTGCAGTTCCCAAAATCTAATGAAATAAGATTTGTTGAGGTGTGAATAATACAGAAATTGAGAAGCACACAGTCACTATAAAAAAAACCCAAAATAAACTGCTGGCTTTAAGTCTCTGAGTGCTCATATAAACTGAGGGGAATTCACAAATTGTATCAAACCTTTAACACACTGAAATTGTGCCTGTGACTGAGCAGAGTGTCCTGCTCATGGGCCTGTGTGTGCACACAGGGCTCAGCACAGCAGGGTCCTGCTCCTTGTTGCAGCTGTTGGGGCATGGCTGGACATTTCAAGCTAATAGGTATGAATTTGTGCTTTAATGGCCAATGGGTTTGATTATAACTTGGCTGTGCTAGGATGAACATATCTGATCTGAGAAGATGAAGACAGACCACTGCTATCATGAAAAAGCTTTGAAAAAAAGTGATTACCATAAATTCAAATTAAAAAATCAGTGGGGAAATGTTAGCACAAGAAACCAAAAGAGATGAAGGAGTCTTGTTGCCTCTGGTGTTACACCTGAATGAATATGGAGAAAATGAAGGAAGAAACATCAGTGCAGCATTTGACCTAACAGCTCAGTCTACAGCTCACTGTTAACTGGTTTAGAAAAAAACAAACACAGGAATACTTTTCAAAAATCTGCTAAATCCTTACACGCATGGAAGCTTCGTGAGGGAAAAATTCAAGGAGAAGGATGTCCAGCTGGAGGGAAAAAATAAGTAATAACAGCTGTTTTTGTAAAATTGGAAAATAGGAAATGATGGTGGTTTTGAACCAGAACTTTAACCACAAGAAGAATGTATATATAGCAGTTTGGTCTGGGAAAGGGTATCCAAGCACACCTAAAGGGTTGTTGCCTTAGATATGTAAGTGGCTATAATGGAAGTGTGGGAGAGCTGCTGGGCTGCAGGCTTGGCAGAGACAGCTGTGATCAAGGCTGGGTAGCTCAGGGTGTGTTTGCAGGGAGACTGATGCTCCCTACTTCATTGGTGCCATTTCAGGTTCGGGAAATGGGCACTGAAAGTTGGAAACAAGAAATGTGTGGCTGTGACAATGGTGCACAAAGCAAAACATGGATAAAAAAAGAGAGAAAGACACAGGAAAGGATGGAGGAGAAATCAAACTCAGACAATTGCAGCAGCTTTCCATGAGAGTCGCTCCAGACATAACTAAAAGTTGCCATGAATTACAGAGCAGTAACATATTCTTATGTCCAGACTGAAGTATTGAAGACAATAGTGACTCACTTAAGGTGCTTATACAATCAATACAGCCATAGATGATCCATTTTTTGATCCTGGCTTCACACTCCAAACTGGCTGACTTACTGAGTGAGGCAGTAAGAATCACAATTTTTGATAGAAAACTGCAATTTTCATGTGCAAAATGAATCAGTCTGCATTTGCATCCAGTTTTCCTGAGGCTGGGTGTTCAGAGATCTAGTCAGTCACGGCCCAACCTGTTCTGGCACAGTAATTGCAGCCAGTTTTATGGATAACAAGTACAATTTTAAGTGCGGAAACAAGCTTGAAGAAGACTGAAGACTTGATCCTCTGTATGCCTCAAAAAGCTACAGAATAGCTGCATTGTTGGCTTTAATAAATTCCCCATGGAGATTTCATATCCTCTCTAAAGTGGTTCCACAAAATCCTGTTTTCAGCTTCTTCACCTACCATTATCTGTAAAATGATCCTTGTTCTTCTGGCCACTTTGGTGTTGGGGCTTTTGCTGTGACATCCAAATGAGGATGTTTTGATTCATAGATGTGAAGAATTAGAGATGGTTTTCTCTTGAATATTTTTATAGTATGGTGGAGCCAAATATCAGTCAAGGCAAAATTGATAGCTGCTTCCAGAAATAAGAGAGAAGTTCCCAGGCATAACATACTTCATCTGTGGACTCAGCTGTATTTCTAAAGGAAAACTAATAGACTGAATTATTCCATAAGTTATTGGAATTTGAAATAAACCCATTGCCACAATGGTTAAGAAGGAGATAAATTTTAGAAGTGCTGTTAAAACAGAGATTCTTCCTCCTTGAACTTTCAAGTCATAAGTACCATGAGAAAGTCAAGCTATGGAACATGTCTTCTTCTGGAAAAGTAGCATTAATGCTGAGCTATGTGTGACAATGTCACCCTCTTGTAGCTAGGAAAAAAACTGCAAGTGTAGGCTTTGTAGTAGCACAACCACCTATGGTCTCATCAATCTACCTCCAGTCAGTCCAGATCTTGGAAGAAAATTAGTCCCAGGCTGGGCTAAGACTGGGCTTGGAGTGCAAGAGAGGACTGCAGGCTCTGGAGGGTCAAGCTGAGAGCTGAGGACACAAATGCGAAGTAAATATTAAACCACAGAATAACAAATCCATGAAAAATAAAATAAAAAAAAATTTAAAAAAAGCAAAATGAAGATTAAAAAATTTTGGATGTCATTGTGGTTACCACTCTGACAGTGTCAAAAGGGAACAAAAAGAAAGGACCCCACAGTGCTTAGCAAAGACTGTAAATTAGCTAAGGGACTGGGTATGTTAGATGGAGCAGCTTCTGCAAAATAGAAGTCAAAACTGTTCTGATGATCTTAATCCAAACATGAGACTACAGAGACCAGGAACAATTTAGTAGATTTATTATTTAAACTCCCCTCATTTTCTGTGTCACACCAAAATTATCCCAGCGAAACCAAATATATTCCATGGGTTGATACTTATCTCCACTGGGGAAGAGTTAGGCTCTTACAAGCTGAACTATTAGTCTAGTTAAATGTTCCTGTTGTGTGATCTCTCAGAATAAATTGAATTTCTAATATGGTTTTGTTAACAGAGAATTTTCCAAACTCATCCAAATCAAAATGCCCACTGGTTCTTAGCAGTTGCTAATTAGACAAGATCAAACATCTTGGGAACCATTGGTTTATCTTTGACATGACCATTTTGCTTTTAATTGGCAAAGCCTTTGTGGACAGACTTGTGTCTGCTCAGACATAATTGTTTGTCCTTTTCTGATTAACAGTCTCAGCACCTGCTGCACCTTTGTTTATTTGCAGAGGCTTCTGGGAGTTTACTAATAAACTTAGTGTTACTGTAAGACAGTTTTACAATAGTATCTCACATACACACAATTATTTTATGCATTAAATTTATTTAGTATGCTTATAACTAAAATTACAAGCTCTACCTTCCATACACAGGTGATTGCTTTTAAAGATTGTCAACATTGTCACAGCATTTGCCCAAGAAATCCCAAACTTCTTGTGGCTCTGGGCACAAAGAGGCTGTTTCAGCTTTACCTTCACTCTAGCTGAGGAACCAGCTTGCAGATTGTGTGAGTTTGGCTAGCCTCTTCCCGCAGAAAACACATCAGCTGCACACTGGAACTCAGGCCAGACTTGCCAAATGGTTCACAAAGTGTTCACTTAGCCTGAAGCTGGGATTTGTGTTTTCTAAGCCAAATTTCAAGAGAGGCAGCAAGGGTTTCTAGTGTTGGGTGGGTGCCAGGCAGGTTATGGAAGTTACAAGTGTTGAGGCCTGTTTCAGATGCAGCTTTCAGATATGCAGGCTTAGCAAAGTGAAAGCCCTGGAACTGAATTTCTCATGTAGATGCCCAAGAACTGAAATTACAGCTCTCACTGCTTTTTCCTCTGGGGTCTGGATGTCAGCTGGGGCCCACTGGCACATAATCTCAGATTTGTAGGTGACTCCTAGACTTCTGAGTCAGAAGACACTTCATTTCAGCTTGTGATGATGCTGCTGTAGAAACTACAAGGAGAAACCCCTGCTCACAGGTCTCCTTAGCCATTTCTCCAAGTTACTTTGCAAGTTCTGTGCCTTGTCCAGAGACCCTGGGCTGCTGTACTAGTTGTTTCCATCAGCAGCCAGCCTGAGAGCTGCCTGAACCAGTCCAGTCCCCTGCACAGAAGGATTAAATTCTCTGGATTTAAGAGCTCTGGACACTGGTATGTGTACTCTGCCCATGCACTGCAGTGCCTCTGGGGCTTGTTCTCTCTTCTCTGCTTTGTTCTGGGCCCTCCTTGATGTTTCCTATATTTTGCCTGCAGGACCAAGGTCCTTCTGAATCTGAAATCATAAGGCATTGAGCACCTTAAACACACAGGGACACACTGGCCTGGGGAATTTACATGTTCAGCTTCTACACAATGAGCCACAGATATTGTGGCAGAGACAGACAAATTGGATGGGAAAAGGGAGCTTGGAAACATTGCTAGTCTTAAGGTGAGTCCTGTTTTGCGTCATTGGCCTAGTACTCTGCTCAGGGGAAAAAACAGATTATTCCCGATATAAATCTAGGATCAACAGTAAAAGACTTTTCATGTTGGATTTATTAATCCATTTTCCCTTGGTCGTCTTGCTCCAGGCTTTCTAAACAAGAGAGCTGTGTTGCTTGGCTGTCTGTGAGGG
>NW_008665567.1:29023-38329 GCF_000695815.1 Acanthisitta chloris
AGGTTCTGCAATTAGACAATTTCTTTGTAGCATAATGTAGGCGCCAAGATGACCTCAGAGGCCTTTTTTGCTGTTGCAGAAGCATATTGGACAAGTTTTCTCAGCAGCTGTGCATTAGTGTTCTGTATTAAATGGGCTGATTATACATTACAACAGCTTCCCTGAGATCTTCACATCACTTTGGATTTCTTCACGGCAACTTTCTTTCTCTCCTTCTTTTCCTTTGCCTCCAAGGGTTACTCTGCAAATATGTGCCATCCGGTGGGAAAGCAGATGGGGGAATAAAAAAAATTATGGTTTATGGATTCATATGAAGATTGCTCTGTCCTGTTTCTCAAAAGAAAGAAAAAGAAAAAACTTGCCTCATATTTCTTTTCAGGAAAAGAAGTTTCAGGCTAGCAATGTGGAACTCATCGCCATGGGCAAGATGGAGGTATTCATACACAACAGTATCTGAAGAGAGAAAGGAGAGATTTTCAGACCTCATGATAAAGGTGGATTCCTATTTTGATTATTTTACTGTACCTTAAGCTTTTTATTTATATTCCAGTTAATCCCTCCCACCTGTACTATCTCCCTTTGCACAACAGTTAGTTCAACATATGGTATATTTGTGGTTACAGAAGTAAAGTGCTCATGGAAGAAATGTGGGGAGAAAGGGCTGATCACAGTTCCCAGCAGCCTGGGAGAGGGCACACAGGTGCTTGGCTGAGCACAGGGACTTGCTGACTAGCAAAGTGGCCCAAGTGTTGGGCATTGCTTCATCACCTCAGTTTCCTCTGCACACTGAAAAGGCTCAGGCAGGGGGGTCTGTGTTTCAGAGTTGCTGGCATTGGGAGAGGAGGCTTTTTTAGGTTGGGATTTTGGGCTAGATTTCCCCCCAAACTTTATCTGACTTTAGCTGTAAGATGTGTTGCTGGCTTTGATCCCTCTTAAATAACTGCTTCTTCTGTATATCACCCGCAATGGTTTTCTCTCTCCAAAGTGTTATTTCTGGGGGAAGTTATGTGTGAGGACTGTTGGTCTGGTGTGAGCAACTAGAAAAAGCTGCATTCTGATGAGACACATTTAGTATTTCAATTGCTTTCTTGGGACAGCTGGAGTGTCCATGCTCTGAGGTGTGATGCTCTTTGTCATGGAGGAAAAGGAGCTCAACTTCCTCTTCAGCTGTGTTGTTGTACCCATGCCCTGTAATCAATGGCTCTCATCCACACTTGCAATATGGGCCCCAAAATCTTTTGAGTGGCATGATGAATATTCTTCCAAAAATTTATGGCTTTATTGGCTCTCGTAACTACCTGTTGTGAGCTCTTAGAAGTGGTCTGTGGATCCCAGGAGTCCTTAAGTGGCAGATTGAAAACATGGCTTGCAGTTGTTTGTGAGCTAAGCTAAGCCTGAGTATTTTGGCTGACTTCTGAGCTTTGTCTCTTTCTCTGTTCTTCCCTTCTCCCCAGTGCATGCACACATCCCAAGGGACCTGGAGATTCACAGTCTAATTTTAAGCAGCTAAACCAAACCGTATGTTTTTATAATGGTGTTGCAAGCTTTTTGGGGCCTGAAACACAGCAGGAGGCTTAGGCTAATACAACCAAAAGCACATTCACTAATCTGGCCTTCATGTTTAATGTGAGCAAGAGAACTGTTAGGATGAGGTCAGGGGCACATAGCACCTCTGAGTTGGCTGAGATGTGAAGGCATGAAAGCAGCCATCTGATCTTAGGGACAGGCATGGGAGTGGGGCTCTCCAGGCAGAAAAACACCGAAATGCCAAACTGCTCAGGCCAAGACTAATGATGAACTGGTGTATATTTTAGAGCTGCTGTCTATCTGTTATGTGCCTTCTGACACACCACAGAGATTCTAGGACTAGCTTGTTCACAGTGCAGGGGGAAAAAAACACAACAATACTGAAAGTTAGAAGCTTTTTAGACCAGTGGAGAAAGGGATGTAACAAGATCCAATGTCTGTGTTTCTCTAAGATCGATTTCCAATTGGGAAAGGAGGTGGATGTTTCTAACAATGGGATGATGAACCCCTGGAGCAGTTGCCTAAAGGATGCAGTAAGCTCTCTGTTACTTACATTCAATATATCGAGTTCAGATCACTTTTCTGAAGGCAGCAATCCAGCTCAAGTAGAAGTTCCTGAGCTCAGTAAAGGACCACTGGGTGATTTTTCACACCCACGGGTAAATGGCAGGTCAAATTAGATGATCACAACAGTCTTTTTAACCTTCAGAGTTGAAATCCTTGAGCATGTACTTTATAAAAGTGAAATCAAAAGGATGAGAAAGGTCTTAGAGCCAAATATTGCCTGCCAAACCCAATTATCAGAACTGCAGTTCAAAGTGGTCTATGCCCTTACTGGGCCAGAAGCATTTGACCACTGATTATGGCAAAGAATGTAAGTGCTGGGAGAAGTGAGAGGGCTGCAAGAAAAGGGTTTCCAAGTTCAGGAAACCTGCATTTTCCCCATGCAGAGAGAAGACTGGATAGACACATGAATTGCCTTAGGCTAAGCTAGTGTCTGTGTTTCAGAAAAGGACCTCCCAGAATGCTGCAGGACCCAGTGTGGCTGCAGAGAACAGAAGAAGCAGGAGTTGCAAGAATGCCACAAGGATGGGCTCTGAGTGTGATTGGGGATGAAATGGGATATGGGCAGCCAATTGCAAAATTGCAGTGTGTCTTGAAGCCCCTGTTTCCTCTCCTACCACACAATTGGACACAAAACAGGTAATCTCACCCCTTCATTATTTCCCTGCAATCCCTTGTGAGACAGAACGAAGAGACCTCACTTTCCAGTGCAAAAAGGAGAGAGCTGGCAGCTCCATTAATGACTGCTTGCAGCCAAGCCTGTCTTGTATCCGATGCAGTGCATGTATACAGGTTATGAATGATTTCTTCCCTAAGAAATGAGCCCAGGTTAAAAATAACCTCTGCATTTAGCTGTGTGCTGCCTCCTTCCTGCTCGCTGGGGCCGGAGATCTCTTGAAATGCTGGCAGTCATTTTTAATGTGGAAATGTTTAGAAGCCAAAATTGTCTGGCATCTCTAGCCAGTATGGGGAGCTCTGGGGACAGCTGTAGGGTAGACAGTGGAGTCTGATTTTCTTCTTACCCTGGCCTGGAAGGGGAGAGTAAGAAATTCACTTTGTAGACAACTTCTTCATTGCACATTCCAGCCTTGACCCTCTCCTGAGGTTGTTAATGAAGGTCAAATTAACACTGGGTGGTTTTGTAATGTGGTACCTGGAGCTGTATCAAGATAAAATATTTTAAAGCTGCTACACTACAAACAAATTGAGCCTGATACTCTGCCTCATGTATGGGACAGTCTCCTGTGTGTGTCACCAGCTCCCTGTTACTGTCTATGGTGAACTCAACAAGACATGTGCTTGGAGGGTATATGGCAACACTTTTACCTGTCTATGCTTGCTCCTCTTCTGTGGGATTGTATAAGCAAGGAGCATGCAGAACTGGAAGAGCTGCAGTTTAGGACCTCAGTTACACTGCTGCTTTCTCATTAATTCTCAGCTCAGGGCTTGCAGGAGTTTGCCATCAGACGAGAAGCAGGGACATAGAAAGTTGGTACCACATGATGATTCCCTCATCACCTGCTGACCTGAAGGACTGAGTAATAGCCTAGAATGGCACTGTAAGTAATGATGTGTTTTTGCAATGAAATAATCAGGAGTAAGCCCAAAGGCATGATTAAAACTATGCAGCTCACACTGTGGTGTGAAGAGGATGAAAACAGTCAGGTATTTACTTACTGAACTGTTAATGCAATGGTTTTTACTCTGACTAATCAAAGCTCTTGGGTTGGGCAGCATTTATCAGATCTTGCCTGAAAGAGATGAAGATTCCTTGGTCTCTGTACTTGGAAGGAGAAAAGGAAGGGGGAATACAAGAATATAAAACAACTGGCTCCTCATATATAAAAAAAACTCTGTGAGGGATGTCCTGTTTGAGTTTCTCACATACAGATCCCCTCACAGACTAGATCAATCATTGATGGATGGTGCTAGGAGGGTGAGAAATTTGTTTTATGCTGATTCCAGAAGGGCCTGATCTAAGTGCTGGTTACTCAGACAATTTAACTGGACCCTGAATGGAACTGAGAAGCTGTGAACTTCCCCCCATGTTATCAAGGCTATGGTCACATGATGAGGCAGGAGTTGTCACAAAGCAAAATCTTTCCTCCCTCCAACACCTTGAAAAGATGCCATGGTTGTCTTGATTTCAGACCTTTTGAGCCTGAAGTTTGTCTCCCCCAGTGCAAACCTGAATGACTCCTTGATCATCAAATGCAGCTATGCCTTTGTTGTGCTGGCATCTGGAGCATCCTTTCCATGGATACTCTCAAGCCCTCTCACTTCTTCCCTTCCTCAGCTGCCAGATCAGTGTGTGCCCTCAGGTGTCTGACTCAGCCCTTCTCCCTTGTTTTGTGCTGCATCTTGTCTGCTCCCAGTCTAGCAATTCATTATAAAAAATGGTCCAGTTTTCAGAATCACAAGGTTCTGTATCTTCCACTTAATTATTGTTTTATTTTAATAAGCAATTATGTTTTGAAGGCACCTCAGAGCTCCAGGCGTTAACCACTTATCACCTGCTGAGTGATTTAAAACTAGTGAAGCACATCCCATTTGCAGGTTGGAATAAGGCCTGAATCCTATCAACAGACAAATGAGCTCAGAAATACTCCATGTTTGTAACTCATTGCTTGTGGTTTCATCTCTTGGTCTTCACAGAGGAGCTGGTTTTGTGCTGGAGGGATGTCTGTTCCCTTGCTGTTCTGATAAGAAACAAAGGGCTCATTAGAGGCTGTGAAAGGGAGAAGACTGGTTGGTACAATTTACTTTGCCAAGTATTTTCCACGAGCCTCTCTTCACTACAGACCACAAAATCCTAACTGCTAAATCAACCCACAGCTCAGGTATCCCTTGTGTAAGATGCAAATCTCCTCTGGTGTGAGTTCTAAGGGCAGGAAACCTGTGAGCCTCAACTCTAGAACTGTTAGGAAAAATAAATACAGTCTCATAGGGCTGAGATATTAGGTGAAGTGTTTGGGTTGCCTTCAGGACTTGTTATTCCCTACCAAGGGGTAATTTGTTGATCCTTATCCAAGAACAGGAAACCAACTGTAGCAATTTGCAGGAATAAACCCTAAACATTCCCATAGATTGGAGGTTGCTCTAAGCAGTGGCACCTTGGAGAGCAGAGACCTAGGTTATTAATGCTAGTTGGCTTTCTCCTGGAGCTTTTACAACCTAATGGTTTGTTTTTTTGTCCTCCCACATCTCCTTGACTTCCAGGTGGCACAGTTAGAGGCTTATTTGAAAACAGAAACCCATTACATCTTTCTCTAATTTTATGTTATGCATTAAAAATACAACCCAGCAGCCAGGCCTGCACTGAACTCCTCATTGGAAGGCTGCAGCCAAGCTTGTGTGCACCAAGGAGCATTATTACTGACATTATCTACAGTGTTAGTCAGCACATGTGCCATATGCTCCAAGGTGTATGTTCTCCATGCATTGACTGAATCATTTAAAGACTCATGGGAGTCTTAAAACATGTTTAAATATCAGGGGAGATTTAAAGGTGGTGTGACCAACACTAGCCCTCACTTGCCAACGAGCAGAGTTCTGGTGCTAGGATAATCCATGGCAGAATGCTCCCACATGGTGCACAGTAGTCTCCTGAACTGGGGAACCTCAGGAGAGCAGAAAGATCCACTGGGAATCAGCAGCTGTTGTGACAGTGGCTGAGGAGACTATAAAAAAAGCCCCTGGGGAAGAAGGAGGATGTGGGAATGAAGTCAGGTGAAAGGAAAGGTGGTGTCCTTACAGCAAAAAACTCTTTCCTTCCCACTTGCTCCCTGATGTATCCTTTGGGAGTCCTTTCCCATGCTGGAGACGCATATTTAAAACTATATTTGCTTTTAATAAAGTAGGAGATAGAAGTTTGTGGTGAAATGTGCTATTGCACACACACATGACCCCTGAGATGACCTGAGCAGATTTTGCTTTTGTTTCAAAGCTGCAACCTCTTGGCCCATGTAGGTGATGCATCCTGGCCACTTTCTTCTCAACATTGCCTATTTTTCCAGCCAGCCAGAAATGAGGACAGCAGCTTCCTTTTTGGAGAAACACAGTCATTTCTTAGCAACAGCCAGCCTAAATTACATGTCAGAGCAGCCCTTGTTACGTCCCCACCTGTGCATCATCAGAATGGGCCCAATAAAAAGCCTCGTTTCTCTTTATTTCCTTGTGATTTTACTTCTCCTGTCCATTTGACCTTCTGTTGTCATCCTCTATTTCTTTCTGGTCCTATATCTGCACTGATTTAGAAACTGATGGCTCCAGAATATCTCTCAACCAGGAGAGCAGGACATCCAGAAGAGTCTCTGTGCCAGTGTTTGGAAAGGTGGAGCTTGCAGGGGCTGCTCCAGCCCTTTCCCATGCAAGGTCTGGGCATTACTTGCTCCGTGCCTGCTTCCAATTCCAGTCTCACATTCTCTTGAGTTGGGCTAGGATGCCTCTGTTCTTTTCTGTAGTCCTTCGGTGTTCTCAGCTTGGATTTGGGGCCCAGCTCAGCAATGTTTACATGTCACATTCCCACCAGGCTGGGGACAGCAATGCTAATATTGCAACAAATTTAGCAGAGCTCGATGATAGGATTTGACCCAAATCACAGAGGGGAAAAAGAAGCAGCTCTGTAAAAACTGAAATTCTTCTGGATGATAAATTCTATTAGAAGCAAATAAATACAAAAGCCAGGTATGAAAGGAGCACATTCTGATTTTTCTCTTGTCTTAGTGTGATTTGAACATAATTCGATGGAGCTCGGCTAAGCAAGCAATGCAGAGACCCTGAGGAATGAGGCTATGTTTGCTGAGAAGTCAACATCATGCCTCCACAGCAGTAGGAGAAGAGGTCTGAATGAGATTGCATAGAATGAGAACCCTTTCTCCCTGTGGAAGCTTAAAGAGATTGGAAACGCACTTGAAACCAAATAGACATAGCTGGACTTGCAGATTGTGTAGGCATTTTGATTTTTCTTACCCTTCTCCAGGGCAGACCTCAATGAAGTCATCAATGAAGATGCCCTCAGGCAGACTTGTAAAGATAGGACTGGGCTCTAAACCAGTGTGCAGACCTGCCAGAGAGATATGGTTTGGGGCAAAATGAAGGTAAGAAAACAGTAGAAAAACTCAGTTGAAGTTGAGAAGTGCCAAGAATTTCTTGGGTAAAAATATCCAGCTGCTCATTACCTGTACTTAGCATATGATCTATCAATATTTATGGACACATCCCTGCTTGATGTAGGATCTATGCATTCCCTCCAGTCTAGTTATTTTGTTTCCCTGCAACTAGATCACAAAGTTTCTTTCAAATAAGACATTTCTCAGAGAGCTGAAGGGATTCCCTTGCTGCCCAGTGTGAGAGTGAAATACTTGCAATTCAATTGAACAGGATTTTAGGGCTGAATTAAGGAGCAGCAACCACTGTCCAAGTGTGGAACAATTATATAGATGTCAGTTTATTCATTAAGAGCCTGAACTTGCAAGATAGTTATATATGTATATATATATGTGTGTGCATAAGACAGACAGAAATATAGAGCTTGGCCTGACTAGTGATCCTGAGTTGCACCAGAGCATGGTCTGAGGGCCATTTAAGGATGTGACCCTTTAGAGTTGTAAAATGCAGATATTGAAACTGGAGGTGAATCTTCAAGAGGTCTTGTGATGGTGAATCCATCCTCCTTGCACTTGTCCCATGGAGGCAATACAAATATATTTCCTAGAACATTTCCTCAAGTGTTTTCTTTCCTCTTGCTGTTGAAGTGAGGTGACATTTTTCATACATAGTCTGGTGGATATGCCTGAGGCAATGCTGAAACATAAGTTCTCCAGCTCATCTGTCTCCTGTGTTTCTATACAAGTCTTGGGCTGGGGGATAAGCAATAACTCAGTAGTGTATCCAAGCCACAGGGAAATGGCTGGAAACAGGAGGGACACCTTGATAGAAGAGCCATTTGAAGGAATATTAATTATCAAGCAGCTAGTTCTGGGCAATTGAATCCCAACTCCAGATGCTCCCATTCTGACTAAATGCTTTAGCAAAAATGTTTAATTGATTGCTATCTTGTGAGCTCTGTGTGCATGTGATAAAACCCAAGACTGCTGAGCTAGAGGGATTGTCTGTTGATAGCAACACAGTGCTCTGAGTGTTTCTTCACCTTTTTAAACTTAAGCTTTTTTATCATAGAGAATGCAGGCCAGGTTCAAAAATACTCTTTAATTTTTTAATCTTTATTGTAGTGTCATGGTGCTGATTAAAGTCACCGAAGGCCCCACTATACATGGATGATTTGAAATAGGGACATCTGTGTTTGGTTTGAAAGGCCTCTGAGCCTTGTTTAATGAGGAACTGCAGATTTAAGGCCTTCTTGATTTCTATATATCTGTGTAACAGATGCAAGGATAGGGAGGCAGATGAAAGAAGAAATTGGAATAAAATTTAAACAACCTGAGCTTTTACCCCAGAATGTAATTGTATCAGAGCTAAAGTTCAAATAGGAAATTATTTTCCTCATTTCTTTTTCTTTTTTCTTGTCCTTTAAGTTCTAACCAAACTCAGAAATGTCAACCAAGTATAAGGTTATTCTAGCTGACACCTTTGTGGGTGTGGGCTCTAAGCACCACAAGGTAAGGGAAGATGTATTACAGGTAAGGTGATACTTCACAATGAGATTATAAAGTCCCAGAGATTTGATTTATATTCCTGTAGCTGGATGGGAAGAACTTTTTCTTGCAGACCAGATGCAGCTTTTGATGAAGTCACAGATATCTTTTCATTCAATTTCAGTGGAAGTAGGCATGGCCCTAACAGAGATGATTGTCACAAGAAGGTTCTTTTTGTGATGGTTAGTATACTGATTGTGAGTTAGGCAAACACACTGATTTCAATGGAAGCATCCACTGATGGCTTTTAGGTCCCATTCCTTTTCCATACTACAAAAGCTAAACTCAAAGTAGTAAAGGAAGAAAATTAGTCCCATGCTCCTAAAAACATGAATGCTTTTGCTAAAAGCATGAGAAATAGTTAATGGACAAGTTTTCTATAGAAAAAGAAAAGGCATATTGTAGGCAATACTAGTGTGCTGTGCTGAGAGAGCAATTTTAAGTTTTATTTGTGCCTTTCCTCTCTGGAGTTTCAGCACATGAAATTCTTTGTGTTAAAAACTGCTATGGAGACCTCAGTGCTGCCCATGACCATTGAAAAAAAGACAGATGTAACAAG
>NW_008665567.1:38351-42801 GCF_000695815.1 Acanthisitta chloris
ACCCAACTATTTGTTCCTTGGCATTCAGCTATGCTGAATGCTTTTGTTCCAGCCAGGGTTGCTCATCTGTGAGCAACAAACTGGTGGCAAAAGCCTCTGCATACAACCTTTGTGCTTCCCCATCTGTGACTTAAGAAGGTTCACAGCTCACTTAATTTGCAGATACTATCTGTCAGTCTCTGCCATCAATGATGTGTATGGAAACAGGTAAATGAAGGTGAAAAGCCAATTTGAGAGCAGCTGTAAGGTAGGGATTTAATCATTTTAATATGCAAGAATTTAGGAGTAATTAATTTGTTCTTTCAAAAAATAGCATCTAATTTTAGATCTCAAAGGGGGTTGTTTTCTAGGGATTGGTGACAGGCTGTGCTGCCAAGGTGTGTAGGCTGATTTTGGAGAAGCCTCCAGCCAGCTTGAATGGAGGCTGATGTCTTGCAGACTCCATAGAACACACTGGCAATGAGAGACTTCCTATTAGACTTGGGCTATAAAAACTATAGATGAACTGTTCCTTTTTACAGACAGTCCTAATCCAGCCAGCTCAAAGGGAACAGCAACTCTGGAGTAATTCAAGATGCTTTGGCACCCGTACTCAATGACAAACCGAGCATGTTTCCTTCTGAGAGCACTGCTGCAGGGCATCCTGGCAGCAGGATTTATGGAACAGTGGCTATTTATGTATAAAGCATAAGAAAGGAATTTGGGATTGTTTTTGTCTGCATGCAGCTACCTGATCCCATTTCAAATGCCACTGATCCTCGGCAGAACTCGTAACCTCCTAGGCCATGAACTGACTGGCAAGAGCTACAGTCTGTCATGGCTCACGTGGGACTCGAATCCAAATACCCAGAATGTTACGGATGCTGGTTTGGGCATCAAGTCTGAGCTTCTGGCAGAGAGATATCAAATCCTGGGCTGAACCTCTTCTAGTTTGTTAGTTCCCAAGCTCAAAACGACAGACGGTTCCTGCAGCTAACAAACTGCTGCTCCAAGAGAAGAGATCAGTGGGAGCAGTTGGGCATTGATGAGCAAAGGCTGAGAGTCCGCTCTGCAGTGTTTAGAGCTTTGTGATAATAATTAGATCTTAAAATGTGTCAGTTTTGTGTGAGACAAATCATCAGCGTGGGCCAGGAGCACGTTTGCTTGGGAGTGTGAGTGTCTGTAATTTGCATGAGAGCTAGCTAATGCAGCTGTGGCACTGCATGGCCATATCTCAGTTTGTAGGCTATGGAAATGATGAGAGCAGGAAGGACTCTTGCTGCCTCCTAATTTCCACTGCCTTCACCTTCTATGAGTTTCACAAAACCTTCCCCCACAGAGCTGCAGCCAGCATTGCTGCTGTGAAGGCAGTGAGGAACACAAGGGTATTCAAATAACAGCTTTCCTTCCCCATCAGAAAAGCTGTTGGCTATAAATTGCCATTTGAGTGCTTTGAGAGAAGAAAATTGTTATGTCTGTATTGTTTCTGTTTCTGCCACTTTCCTTGTCTCGAAGGTTTTCATGCTCTGAGGAGGGAGGAGGCAGCTCCTCCTAGGGAAGAGGAAGTACATAGGTGACCATGGATGATTGCAGAAGCAGAGGAAGGAGGAATGGGGACATGAAGTGGATTTGCTGGTCTGAATCACTGAGATGATCACTGAAACTGAAGTCATGTTCTCTTTGTATATCCATCTCATGGAGAGGTGCCATGGCAAGGAACCTCAGCTGGTCATGTCTGGCTTCTGCAGAACAGTAACAGCTGGGGAAATTTCTCTGCCCATAATCTCCACCTTCTCAGTAATGAATCAACCTTCTACATTCAAGAGGGCAATTTGCTGACATCTCTGTGTCTTTCCAGGATTTGTGGCCCAAAATTGCAGCTTGCTTTCAAGACAGCTGTTTTACCTTCTGGACTCTCCTCTACTTTTTCTCCTCCAGTCTTCTCAATATTGCTTACCTGGAGTACCCTCAATCCTTTCAGTTGTTGTTCCTTTCCTTTCTTCTATGCTTGGTGAGAGTCAGTTCAGTAAGCATATCCTGTCACTTTGAGTTTAGTTCCTGAAGGAGTTTGTGGAAGAGCTCATGTATCCTATTCAGAAACCCTTTCTTTCAGGATTTGGTGTAGGAACTTATTGAAGATCAGGATATGAATTCTGCACTGTGCTCCTCTGAACGTGACTGCTGCCATCTGCCAAACAGGTGGGATCATGCAGGGTCTGTGATAGATGGCTGAGACCAACATTGCCATCCTCGGGCCTGTCTCTTTTGTAGGCGTTGGCATGGCTACCAACCTTTATCCCTCTGTTCTAAGCCCTTCACTTCAGGCCAGCCTTTCAAAGGGAAGAGCAGTACAGTTCCTCTTGCACAGCATCTGATTCACCAGCATGTCTTCACTGAGAAGTTCATCAAAGCCAAAGCAAAATAGTTGAAACCTTGCAGGGCAGAGAATAGCCAGGGAGGCTCCAGACTCAGAAAGCCAAGTACTTTGTCACTGTGTTAAATCAAATCTCCAGCACAGCCAGTTTATGTTAGCTTGCAGGCTGCAGAGGCTTTGGAGGATGGGAGAGCAATTGAGAAGGGGTGTGAGGAGCTACTTCTTTTATTTGTGTGCAGTATTTTTTTTTCCACCCCTATAGAGAAAGACAAAATGCACATAATGTATGGAGTCTGAGGTTGCTGAATTTCACATGGATTTGAGTGCCAGCATCATAACTGTGACTTGGGAGCTCATCAGGCCTCATAACACTAGGAAACATGTTGATACACAGTGCTGGAGAAGACAACTGAGCCTCCCACAGAACAATGGTTATAACTTACCTGACTATTGCCACCGCAGTGCCAGAAACACCATTTCCACTTTGAAGCTGAGTCCATGATCCATGGATGGAACTTACCAAGCCAGAGAGGGGAAGATGTGTTTCTGTTCAGCATCTTGGCTGGATTGTAAAGCAAATAATTCCATTCGGTTATACAAAATTCCCACTTCATTTCCTTTATCTGTGAGGGGGTACTGTCTTCTCTTCTGGCATATCACTGCTTTGGGGGCTGTGCTGGTCTCTACTGACCATCAATTTCTAATAATGGCAAGGGCTGCATTTCAAGGATGAAACCAAGTAATTCCTCTGTCAGCTCATTGTGTGATGTCTCTGGCTAAAAGCCTGGGAAACAATTTTCTTATGACCTACTCTTTGATGATAGTGGACTGTTTTATGCTGCCGCAGTCTCCCCCACAAGCTTGGCTTTGACTGATAAAGCTCAGCTGAGAGAGAAAAAAACCTGCTGATCGGCATTGCTGTTGCTGGCAAAGGCCAGAACCCGGCATGGGGCCCCCAAAGAGGGACAAGAATCTATCTGTTGAGATTGAGCCTGATTTAATTCTTCTTATAAAGCGTCTTGGCAGCTGTCTAGATCTGACAGGTTGATAATAAGACTTTCCCTCAATGCAAAAAGGAAAGTAATTTACATTGGCTTCACACCTCTGGCAAGCAGGAAAGATCCTGCCCTACATTAGCGTGAATGGGGAGCAGACGTGAGAACGAGAACAGGCAGCACTGGGGAAAGGGGGAAAGCTTGCTCTGTGCTTGAGCAAGCACAAGAAAATGCCATTTGGAAAATGTTGACGGGTGAGAGAGCTGGGCTTGGAATCAGCATTCTGTCCATGGCAGCGGTTCGGAACAGCTTTCCAGCCAAATCCTGAAGGATCACTCTCTTGCAAGGAGCAGCAGCACTACCTGATTTCATTTTGCTCCATTTAGCCCAGCACTTCTGCTGATACATGGGTACCATCACCAAGTTGCACTAAGATTTTTTTTGTCATGTTGTTGATAAGCAGCTGACAGCCTCCAGGGAAGGACTGTGGCACTCATTGTGTGGAGAAGGTCTCTCCAAGAGGTGCAAGGATGTAATTGCCCAGCCTCTATCTCCCCCAATACCTGAACAGACACAGCCATTCCTAAAAGCACTGACAAGCCAAGTCTTAACCTGTATTATGTTTCACTCTAAACCTGCTGTCACACTAGTTCTGGTTCTGAATAAAGGCCTTCTAAGCTGGACCCTCAGCAGCTTTCTGCTGGTCTCATCACCTCCAACTCAGAAAACTTGAGGCAGCTTCTCCATGTTTTGTGCATGGACCTCATTGCTCCATTACCTCAGCACAATGCCATGGGAGGTAACAGTTCTGGGATGTGCTTTGAAATCCTCAGGTGAAAGTATGTCAGGATGGTGCCATGTCCTGCCAGGAAAATGCCATTTAGAACGTTTTGCTCTTCACAACCCACTAGCTTTAAAGGCCTCTGCCCTTCCTGTCAGAATTAGTCTGGGAGGTGATAGAGAGGGGAAAACTGGATTTATGTCAAAAGAAACAAAAATGGGTAGCTGGTGAAAGCATTTATTTTGTTTGTTCCCTGTCCACTGGCATCATGCAGAGGACTTTTTTCAGCTAAAAGGCACTGGCTGGGCCCCATGGCTCTTT
>NW_008665567.1:42822-61298 GCF_000695815.1 Acanthisitta chloris
AGATTTTTTTTTGAGACTTCATTCTTGAAGATACTCAGCCCAGGGTCAGTCTTGGTGGAGGTAGGAAGGACACTCAGGTGCAGAGACATACAGAAGGCTGCTAGGGAACAGAGCAGAAGAGGACAGTTCTGAAAGGCAAAGCTCATGGAATATTATTTGATGATGCTCAAGAGAAGGTACATGATCTGTTTTGGGGGAAACAGTCTCTAAAAAATTCAGGAACAAGAGAACTTTCCATGAATATGAGTTAGAAGAGCAATGTAACTAGTTCTGGAGATTGCATCTGTATCCTGGCTGAGCTGTCCTGGAGGACAGTGTGCTCTTGCAGCAGGTACATCATAGCCTTGTTGTTGGGAGGTCTTGCACAGTGCCTGTCATTGTGCCAGGTAAATATGGGACCCTGTGAGAGAAGCTCAGCCCTTACAGCAATCTTTACAAATGAGAGATCCTGTCTGAAAGCAAAAGAGATGAAATTAAGACAAGTGCCAAGCACTACTCTGGGGCAGACAAAGCAGAATACACGAACACAAAACAGGGAATGCACAATGAGGCAGCAGGAGAGGACTGGGGTTGTGCTGGTTCACAACTAGAATATGAATCAACTCTGAGACGCTGCTGCAAAATACCTCATTGTATCCAATATTGTATTAACAAGAGTGCTCTTTGCCAGACCTGTGAGGCAATGATTACAACCTGCTTGGGGCTGGCAGGACTTCAGCCAAGTATGGGTGTCCAGAACTGATGTGGAGCTTTGTCTACACCCATTAAGAAATTTGGAGAGTGAGTCCAGGATGGAAAAAACCACCAACAAAATAAAGGAATGCTAAGAGGTCAGAAACAAGTCCTGTGGACAAAGATTGAAAGCACTGCATTTGTTTATTTTAAGAGGGAAATGATGGAAATGGGATGCAGACAGTCTTCCTCACAGAAGTAATACTTATAAAAAGACTGATGATGAGCTGTTTTCCATGGTTGCTGGTCTGTAAGAAAAAGAAAGTGCTTGAATTCATAGCAAAGATGATTTAAGATATTTATTATTTATTACCCCCTTCTAACCCCTAGAGGGGTAAAACACTGAAACAGGCTGTCTAGGAAAGATGTGGCACCCCCTTTCTTAGTGAATTTTAGGAATGGTCTAGACAAATAACTATTAAGACAAATAGTTATTTAAGTATATTTGATCCTGCCTCTGATGATCCCTAGAATGCCTTTCTGCCATACGTATCTATAATTAAGCACAATATAAAAACACAGCCTCTTCCTTGAGGAGTTAAAAACCCATCTATAAATAGATAAAGTCTTCATCTTTTAGTGGTAAAACTAGGTTAAACGTGCCTTATGTGACAGCTCTGTTAATATATCATTGTGGAGCAAACATCAGGAGGAAAGGGAACACTTTAAACCAAAGAACAGCACTGCTGTAACAACATGAGTATAAAACTGGCCAGGCATAAATTAGGCAGGAAATTGAAAGAAAGTTTCGAACTGTCAGAACAGCAATGTTCTGAAACAGTCTTTCATAATGGGAATGCTAGGGGCAAAAATCAGAACTTGTTTTTAAAATAGAGCTCGCTAAATTAATTCAAAGGATATAAAGAGCTACTGCCTGTCAGAGCAGAGTGCAGGACTAGGAGATCCCTTTTGTTGCTGGATTTTAGGAGCTGAGAGGAAGAGAAGTATTTTTGTGCCGGTGGGACTGTTTTCTGCTCTTTATTGACATGAGCGTGCCTCTTTCATCCTCCTGCTTTTTTATGTGTGAGGCAGTTACTGATATTCCTTTCAAGATCTGGAGGTCAAGTCTCTGTTTAAAACCACATAATTGCATGAAGGTGAACAAGGGAATTCCAAGTTTGGGAAGACCTTCTTGAAGGGAACTGCATATCCTCAGGTGCTGGGTGTCCTCTTGACTTTTCCAAGTCTGCACTTAGTGCTGATTTGAGGAGTGTAGTTTGGAGTTAATGTGAGCAGCTGGGAGAACTGCCTCAGGGAAGAGCTGAGCCACTGTAGTCCACTAAACTGCAGCCGAACCTCATGTCCCAGAGGGTCACAACTTGGCAGCTTTGGTGGGGCAAGGTGAGGTGTCAAAGTGGGGCAAAACACTGCTGCAAAGCAGTGCAGTGTGCCAAATGTAGCTAACAGGACAGCACAGGCTCTGTGCCAGGAGAGGAACTTAATTTCTTTGCTGACAAATGAAACAAAGATGTGATTGGAAGTGCCACGCTTTGGAGGTATGAGCAATTTGCCTATAATCAATCATCCAAACCAAATTGTTTTCATTTCTTTGCATTATTTAGCAGCCATTTGATGGCAGACAATATGAGCTGGATTTTGTTTTTCACCCGTCCCTTACACTGATGTGATTTGTGGGCTTTGGCAGTGGGATGCTGGGGTGAAGGAAGGCTGAACTGGGCTTCTCTATTCAAAAAAACTTGGCAAAGACAATGTCTGTGATTATCAACTAATCATTCAGACATAGACATTGTTTGTCTGCTCTTATTAGGTCTGTAATGTATCTGGCTGCATGAAGCTGACAGTGAAACACCTCCAGGAGAGGATGTCAGAAGCAAGAGGGAAGCAGTGAGGAGATGATAAGGTAGAGCTGAGTTTGATAAGAGCCCCTGACTCCTCCTGTAATTGCAAGAAAGGTGAGACTGATTATTAGACCTATCAGCTCTCCTGGGTATTCCTAGTTATGAGAAGCTGTTGATGTGGTTAGAGACTGTGGAAGGAAGGCTAGGTAGAGAAGGAGGGCTGGTTCATGTATCCTGGGCTGAACCATATGTAAAAATTCCCATTTTTTCCTGGTGGGAAATATATCTCTGAGATCTCAAGGAATCCATTTTGCTTTCACAATGTGTGAGATATGAGAGAGGAAGGAGTTAGTGGGAAGCATATGCTAAAATGACTCCAGTGAGTGGTTTGTTTTCCCATGTGAATTCTGCAGCTCAAGCTGAACTGGGCTTCTCTATTCCAGAATTTGCTGTAATCTCTATTTCTAGCATTTCCTGGTACTGGATCAGGATGAGGGAGAACTGCTTGTTGCAAATATAATAAAATGGAAGGTTGTGGATATATCAAGAATAAATCTACTGCAGAGGAGATACTTTTCATCCCTTTTAAGTCTGATGACTTTGGCCCCATTTCAAGTCATGGCCAAAGAGTCTGTTTGCACCACATGACACATCAGCTAGAGCCTGATTTATAGAAGGGCATCCTGAAAGTGTCAAGTAATACCCTGTGTCCTTAGATGAGATAGAAGGGGCTTTTCCTTCAAGTATATTGAGCAGGACACTCTCATGCATTAAATTAAAAGCTGCCCTTAAGCTGCTTTGTACCAGGGTGTGTCTCTGCAAGCAGCATCCCACTTCATAGACAAGTTCAAGGTCTGCATGGCCTATGATGCAGGAAATATCCTGAAGCCTCCTGTGAATGGAGCCTGTTCCATTCTGTGGTGCTCCTCAAGGGATGCTTAGACTGGGACTGTGTGATCCCATGACGGGGAACTGATAGGTGACACTGCTGGAAAATCTCCACTCAGCACATCCCAGAACTGCCCAGTTTTGTTGTCCATCAGGACAGGATGCAAGAGCTGTCTTTCAGAGAGAGTTTTAAGACAGACAGAATTGGAGATCAGTTTAAGGATCCATTTCTGCTCTGACCACAAGGGCTTGTATATTTCTTTAGATATCACTGGTGTGTTTCAGTTTTCCTTTTACTGGCTTTCTAACAGTCACCACCATGCATGAAAGTGTGAGGGGGTTGGGTTTGCTGCTTGTTGTCAAATCTGAACAAATACAAAGACTTGTGCAGTTAACCCTGGGAATCACAAAGGCATCAGGACCTCCTACCACGGAGAGGTAAACAAGAAAGGCATGTTGGCTGTATCACTGACACAGCACATGAGCTCTAAGTACACACTCACCTCTCTGTGGCTCAGCTTCTTGTACAAGAAATAGGGATCATGAAACCTTTCCTCCTGCCTTTGTCTGTCTTGCCTGTTTGGCTGGTTGCTCATGGAACAAGGCATATTTCTTGTGGAGTATTTGTTCAGCTCTTTGTACACCAGCCTCCTGATCGCAGCAGGGGGTTTCAAGAGCCACTGGGTTAAAGTGAGCAGAGACGTCTGAACCCTGGTGGAAGCAGCCGCCTGTGTAGCACTAAGGCTGTAGATTAGCCATGTGCTTGTCAGACTGTAATGTAGTCAAATCTCACTGTAACAAATGCTGCTTGTAACAAACCACCGTTTACAGGCATCCCAATCGTTATTTTTCCATTGCTAATTAGTTCTTGATAGGGCAAATGTTTACATCAAGTTGAATGGATACAAAGATCTTTGTTTTCCTGCTTTTCCCTAAGGGTACATCTTCCCTTTTCTTTCATGTCTTTATTTTCTTTTTAAGTGCCATTTAAATGTTGAGTAGTGCAAAGCCTCCAAGCACAAGGTATTTATGGACAATTCAAATTGAGTGTTTTTCCTCATTATTCTGAGGTGGTGAATTCCCTCTCCTTTTATAGTTACTATCAAGGTATAATGAAAATTTAGTTGGGCCTCTTGATGGCCACTTTGTGCAATACCAAAGGCCTTTATCTCTTCTTTCACTTCCTCCATCCTTTTCCTCACAATCTTTAGAAAAGTGCAAATCTCACCTACTGATCATGATGCTTGATACTTCTAAGTTCATTTAATTAAGCATATTTTCTCTCCATTCTCCCCTGCCCCAACTTGCCACTTGTGTCTGAGATCAAATTTGATGGAAGCAGAAGAAACTTCTGAATTTATTCAGGTGAAACCAACAGAAGATGTGGGCTCTTCAGGAAAGAAATTGCTTGCGTATGAGGAGCTGGGGGACAGGAGGAAGAGCAAAAGCTCTTTTATACAGCTAAGTAGAGGAAAAGTAAATCTTCCACAGACAGACAAGGGATGCAACTAGCTAAATGTTTAAATAATGTTTGAGGTAAGACAATGTGTTTCTCTGGGGAATACTCTGCAGTAATCATGAAAGGAACATTTCCCTTGTCTCTGAGCTATTGGTAAAAGGTTGGGACTTGGGTGGAGGTAACAAACCGAGAAACAGCATTTTGCTTTGCTGGGCTGGTGAAACAAGCCATGCTGTTGATGCTTTTACTATCAAACCTTATGTGGAATTACACAGTCAACAAGTCTTTAGTGCTATTGGGATGTGAAGAGGTTTAACCATCATTGTGGCTCAGATTTTCCTGATGCCCTGCTGACTCAGTTCAGAGTTTACTTTCTTTTATTGGGAAGCACATGGTAGGAACTAGGAATGGAGTGGTTTTTTGCTGTGTCTCATCACTACTGGGGGCACAAACCAGCTGTTTCATGAGGGTTATTAACATCCAGAAAGAAACCCTCTATGCTGCAGCAACTGTTGAGGCAGAATAAGAAACGTCACAGTAAAATAGTCTATATTGTGTCTCTTGCTCTTTCTTCTCCCATATTGCCCTCTGTGTTTGGCTGCTTGTTGCTGGCAAAAGTACAGCAGTACTTAAATAGAGTACTCAGGTCACTTTTATGGCCTCAGAATTCACTTGGATAGGGATAGACTGTCAGGAAGTGGAATCAGCATGTGCTGTTCACTTAACTGCATGTCCGCGTGTGCTCAGGGAGTGTATGGTGTGCATGTGAGCAGACTGAAATTACCAACCTTCCTCTTTTTCATCTCTTCTTCTTTTCCAGTGATCAAACCTTAGTAACCACCAGAGCCAACACACAAATACAGGTCCTTGAGATTCACCTCCTTAGATGAAGGGGCAAAAAATTCCACCAGCTCCTGCTGGCAGAGTCATTAAAAGCTGCTTTGTCGAGCTTTCAGCAGCTAGAGAAACTCATCCTAAGATGCTCTGTGAGGAAAGTTCAAGTTACAATGGCTGCCACAGTCTGAGCAGCTTTACCTCCTGGTGTGAGCTCGTGATTACACGGCAGTGATGGAAGGCTTAGTCATAGCAGCGGGTCTCCAGGAAACCTTGTGTGGGGGAATGCTGCCTTGAGGCAGCAGACAGCGTTATCAGAAGCCTACCAGGGACATATGCAAAAAATGAGAGTTTAATTGCCAAATTTCCCCTTTATCTTAATATAATTAACAAGCTGGTGTCTCTGCAGCTCTAGTTGAAGGGAATGCTCAGAAATGTGCTATGGATGTGTTAAGAAGTATGGGAGTTGTGTTAGTGTGGCTTCTTTCACAAAATTGTCAGATATCTAAAACATTATTGAAGAATGATGCTGTCTTATAAAACATGCCAATAAAATACAAGCTGTGCTATCAACCTTCTTGGGTTATACTCCTCTGCTCCAGTCCTTCGCTTGCAATGGAGCTTCATTGACCATTCACTTGTGGCAAGAAATATGCACCATCTTTTCAGATGAGATGTTCCTTGTAGTTGAGGCTAGCAGCTATCTGTGAATGGTGACTCACAGTCTAATCGGACAGGCATCCACACAAGTGAAAATTTCAGCAGACTGGTCACAGCATGATGTACAATGAATGGGATGACTCAACACTGCTGTCTTGCAGCATTGCATGCAAACGACCCAGGAGATGACACCTGGCAGCACCAAAAGGTGAAGACTCCAGGCAAAATGTCCATTATGACTCAGCTCAGTGTCAGGTGAAAACCCACAGGGTCTGACCACTTGTGCCTTGTATCTGGCGGTCACAAAAATCTGCTCAGTTTGTGACCAAAGAGGCGTTTCACTGTAAGAGCTGAGTCCTACCTCTTTCCTGTTCATACATCCTTGCTTTGCAGACAAGATGACGTGTTTAGTCACAGAAACGACAAGCAGAGCTCTGGAGTGTGAAAGCAAGCTTGGCTGAGCCTGGGTGCGAGTCAGGTTGAGTGGGACTTATCTCAGGAGGGACTGGCAATGTTTTTGAAGGCCTTTTGAAGCCTTATCGGGGATCTGGCTGTTTTATCTATAATGACTTTTCATAAGGGATGCAGAATGCTCCAGTATGTTACTCATGCATCGAATATGCACAAATCATCCTGGTTCATAGAGCGATAGGTGGAATTGCAAAACTGCACTTAATGACTGAGTGACAGCCATCGGCAGTACGTGCTTTCAATGTGATATTATGAAGGATAATTTTTCTACTGCCTGTGAAGCTCAAAGAAACACAGGGGAGATGATCTCTAGGGTTTATTTGCTTTGCTTTTAATTGATTTTGGAGATTAAAGCTTGAGTGAAAGTATCAGCTTGAAAGCCCTGGGTACTGAGAGCTTCTGTTTTTGTTGGAGGATGTGCACGGGAAGCATATTGTCAGCCTGTCTGGGCCCTGACCAGAGGCTGTCAGGACAGTGTTGGTTAGTCCAAGTGATGTTGTTATGGGGGATGTGACATTGTTTTTACAAGCTCAATGGACTATAGAGGCTAAGTGCTTGAGCTGTAAAACACTGAAGACCAGAAAGACTTCATAGGCTTTGAATCTGTCCTTCACAGCCAGATCCAGACAGAACAGGGACCCTGCTGTCCTGGAGATGCTGTAACTTAGTTTGCAACCTGGTCTCTGTGGTGTTAAAGAGGATCTGACTTTTTGATCAGGTGTACCCCTGGTGTGTCTGTCACTTTAGTGTTCACCCATCTGAATGTTCAGGTGAACACAGTGATGGCTTTAAAAACACATGTGGTCCCTGGGGAAGCCAGCTCTCCTCTTGCCACTCAAAAAAGACTCTGTAGAGAACTTGCTCTCCCCTCTACCCCAGCAAGAAGTACCTGCCCCATACTCTAAGAGCCCTGTGATGAAGGTGATGAAGTTAGCAACATTGGTGTACATTTGACTGTGAAATAAAGGCATGGAGATAAAACCCCAGCCCCTGTACAATGGGATTTTTTAAGAACTCCAGCTCTAACCTGAACTCAGCCATGACTACAGCAGTGGTCTGCTAATGGAGCTGGGGGGAACTATCCACATATATCTCAAGATATTTTGGGGCAGGGTATCATAACTGAAGCTTGCTTACTAGAGAACTGGTCTCTCATCTGCATTTTATTGTTTTCAGGGATACCTTTTCTTAAATGACTTTGAAATCTGTCTGGTTGTTTATACTCTCAGCTTACTTTACATCTTGTGTCATAAATCCTTCCTCAGTCTACCATTTATTTAATAAATAAACAATGCAGCTATCCTGCTAGAGAGCTGATTCCCTTGAAGCTTGCTTACTAGAGAACTGGTCTCTCATCTGCATTTTATTGTTTTCAGGGATACCTTTTCTTAAATGACTTTGAAATCTGTCTGGTTGTTTATACTCTCAGCTTACTTTACATCTTGTGTCATAAATCCTTCCTCAGTCTACCATTTATTTAATAAATAAACAATGCAGCTATCCTGCTAGAGAGCTGATTCCCTTCCCTAAAAACACTATTTCTCTGCACTGTTGATTTTTAAAACAGGAGGTTGAACAGCAACAAAAGCAAAGTGTCCTTTGCAAATAGTCCTTAAAACTTCCTTTACCCCTGTGCTTTCTCCATTCCTAATCTGCCTCTTTTTCTACTAGCTTCTTTGGGCACTTAAAAGTTATTACCACCAATTATAGCACCTTTGAAGGATTTTCTTATAACTGTTAAAATGTGGTCTAGATTAGCATGAACATACTTCCCAGTGAGAGAATGAATTGGCTATTGGGCTCTTTTCCTGGGCAAACTAGACCCTGGCTCTGCTTTCAGTTCAGTGACATTTTTACTCGTGCATGAACTTTTTGTGTCTGTGCCTTCCTCCAGCTGCAGCTTGTGAAAATGAATGTCTGCATCTGCACACCCTGAGCTCTGTTTAGGCACTGAGATAAAGTGCCTTGAAGATGAGAGGGGATGAGTGGTTTTAGCTCTGATTAGAATGCATCCCACAGCTGGGAGCATTCCTGGACATTGAGCACTGAGAAGCTGGGAATCCTTGGTTGACCAGTGGTTAGTGATACCATGGAAATATCAAGCTGAAGGGCTATGAGGGAACCAATCTGTCACAGTAATAGGACAATTACCCCAGCAGTGGATGCTTTCTCTGTATTGTGCTGTGGCCTGGAGCTGGTCTGGAAAGGATCCAGTATCACAGCAGTCAGCAGGTGGGACTGGAGCCTGCTAACTAATATGTGTGTGCTGTTTAGAGTTGCTTAGAAGAGTAAGATCATGGTTTGGCATAGGGAAGAGAAGGGAATCTTTATTACTGGGCTAATGATTTGTAGTGGTCTGTATGACAATTTTATCCAGGCCTAAGAAAAACCAACAGCCTATTTCACTCAGGTCTTCATCCTGTGCTTTCCTGTCCCAGGAAGGTGAGGGCACAGTGTAGAATGACTGACAAACTAATGACCTGTATGAATGGGTATCTCCTTGCAAGGACTGTGATTCATGTTGTCATCCTGCTGTTGTTCTTGGTGACCTCCTAAGATGCATGAGGACTAGGTCTCAGTGAAAGTGGTATGGGAATGCCCAGGTTTGTCAAGCACTTTGCAGTGAGCAGCAGTTTTACAGAGCCTGACTCTGCCAAGCAGTATGCCTTAAACTAATGACCTGTATGAATGGGTATCTCCTTGCAAGGACTGTGATTCATGTTGTCATCCTGCTGTTGTTCTTGGTGACCTCCTAAGATGCATGAGGACTAGGTCTCAGTGAAAGTGGTATGGGAATGCCCAGGTTTGTCAAGCACTTTGCAGTGAGCAGCAGTTTTACAGAGCCTGACTCTGCCAAGCAGTATGCCTTAGTGCATGCATCAGCCTGTAGCAAGTTATGCTGCCTTGAACATTCCTTCCTTGCGCATTTGCTGCTCTACGTCTCCTTTGGATTATCACAGTTCATGTGCTTTTCCCTGCTAGCCATTCCCTCCAAATCTCCCTCTTACATATGCCTCCTTTAGCATATGCCTAGCAGGTCACACAGACTGAGCAGGGAAGGTTTCTGTGAGGCACAAGACACCAGAGCGACTCCAGGGCAGAGGAAATACCCTTAAATTACATTGCTGCTGGGGTCTTACCACTGAACTAGCTCTAATGACCTTCATTTTCTCTCAGAAGGACTATGTGGTGACAAGAACTTGCTGAGTCAAAGAGAGAGAGAAAAAAAATGGTGATTTTGTTTCAGTAACACATGGCCCTTGCTCTGCAGGCAAGAGAGCATGTTGTCACATTGGTGTGTGTTCTTGCCATACTGGGAGCAGGTTCAATACAAGATCCCAGTTTAGCATCCTCTGTGTGTTTCCACAAGGCTTTAAAACAGGTCCCTTCCCTGAGCTGCTGACAGGTCAAGCATTCAGTCTGATGTCTGTGCTGTTAATCTGAGATGTCAAGGGACATACAAGTACAATCCTTTCTTGATGCATGACAACTTCAGCCTGTGTAGCTGTCAAGGACTTTGATTAGGCTAATTTCTTTGGGAAACTTGAAAAATCCAGGGGTGATTCTGTGTTTTTCTGAAGGCCTTCTAGAAACCCATTTGCATAATCAGCAAAAGTGCACATACAAATGGAAATCTTGTGCTTGCAGAACCAGTGATCACATGCTTGTAAGCAGACATGCTCACCAGTGCTCTAAACACAACCTACCAACACGTAGCCCTTTCTACCTGGAATTCATTCTCAACAGCTCCCGTGTAAAGCATTTCTCTTTGCATATCTCTCAGCTGTGACACTGCTGTTGTTTTGGTGGATTGCTTCTTGTAATCTTTCCTCTTCTTCAAATGGTAAACTTGTTCCTGATGTAATTACTGTGATAAAGTTCTATGGCATGACGGATCATCCTTAACAGAACTGTGGCTCTTGTCTTCAGACAAGAGGATATTTTATTTCAAACTTTTGTGGAAAGGGTATTAAACAGTAAACAGGTTAGTTTTCCCCAGCACCATCTTCCTCTGTGTTATGTCTGACAGAGAAGATGGTCCCTGAATCCATCTTTCACAGCAAGGAGGTTACTTTGGGACTACTCTGCAGCCTGCAAATAATACTAATGAAGTACTGAAAAGTGCATGTTCTGTAGGTGACTGAGGCGTCATCTTGGTCCTCCCAGAAATGTGTCCACCATGCTGATGATTGTCCCTTCCATCAGTGCTGAGGGTGTCAGTGCCTGTGTGTTGGACTGTGCAGGGCAACTTCCACCCAACCCTGACACTGAGATGAAAGGGGCATATGGTAAGGGTCATTCCCTGCTATAAGCAGAGGACAACAAAGCCCACCTGCAATGAATGCAGAAAGAGAGTTTTGTACGTACTCATTGCCTGAATCTTGTTTGTCCATGTGTGCAAAGGTCTAATAACTATATGATTCCATGAATTTCTGAGTAAGGGAGTGGTAGAAAAGAAGGTTTTTAACCAGTCTGTCAGCTTCTCTCTTGTTACCAATGCCAATGACCTAGCTTGTCACTTCTATTAAAAGAAACCCCAAACAACTACTTACTCCCTGAAACTCATTTTTACTATTTGTTTTCACAGTCTCACTTGACAACTAAAAGCTGTTGCAATTGCAGCTTTCCAGGCTCCATTGTGCTGCGTGCTGCATGCCATCATGCCTCAGAACAATTTACAATAAATAAAAAAATCCATGGGAAAGAGGGACAGAAACAGATGAGTTGTCAGCATGATATAGGAGCAGGGAGTTTGCTGGGTTTCTGAAGGAACCTCGTTGCACTGTTTTCCTGAGCAAAGGGGAAAGATGGGATGAAAAAACCAGCAAATAGTGACAACCTCATGATGCATTAGGGATTTACCCACTTGAAGGAAGCATTTGGAGGGCATTAGTTGTTTGGGAAGTTAGTGGGGTCCACAGGGACTATACCACTATGCATGTGGGTAAGACCGAGGACTGCAGGTCATTTTGGGGTCAGCAGAAGAGTTTTCTCAGTGCCTTTTCCTTAGACTCAACAAGCTGCACATAATTGCTTTCCTTTCTAATGCCAAGTCCTTTCTTAGCCTACAAAATGTGGGCTTTTTTTTCTGAGTGTATAGCTCTTCTGCCTGGGGAAAGGTCAATTCCTGCTCAGCAAATGTGGCTACATGCTCTCCTCCACCACTTGTGGGAGTGTTCATGTCACCCTGCTGTGCATTTTTAGAAACCTGGGCAGCCTGTAAAGCCCAGGGAGCCTCAAGAGTCCCATTTCCATTAATTTGGTCCTTTGTGATCCTAAGGACTGACCTTGATAACTCCTGCAGCCCCACCTGCAGCAGGAGGAGCCAGGGGAGCCTTATGGTTGTATTTCTGCACTGACTTGGCTCTTCAGTGTTCAAGGACAGTAATTGAATGTAATGTCCAAACCCCAAACCAGCCTGCAAATCCCAGTGCTGTGAACAGGAAGCTTCAGCAGAGCTGCTTCCATCATCTTATCTCTCACAGACAGTTACTGTGTTCTTGATGTAATTATAGTGATAAAACAATGTGACATAACTGCTGGCTTCTATCATAGTATCACTGCTGTTGACTTAAGTGACAGGATAATAATTTTATAAGAGACCTTTTCTTTTTCTTTCCCTGGCAGACACTGGCAGTGTTTAAGCATGGGAGCCGATATCTCTGATAAAGCACATTATGCACGTTCCACAAATCCTAAAACTTTTTATCAGTTTTATTTATGCACTGCTCTTCCAGGTGAAATTTTCATCTGTTCCTGCAGCATCCAGGCAGTGGCTCTCCCCCAGCCAGAACAGGGACTAGTGTTTGCACAAATGGATTGGAGCTGCAGTGGCAGCAGTCAGTCATGCTCAATGTTTGGGAGAAGAGAGAGAGAAAAAGGCCTTTTTCTGCACAATTCCCTCACTTTTCAGTCACTGGTGCATTGCAGATGTGCTGGTCCCCCTGCTCAGCTGGAGGAGGTGTCCTTGGGATGGCTTCTATGAGAAAGACTGGTTAAAAATGAGCCACATGAAGGGGATTAGAGTGGACTCAGACACCTCCTGTTTTTAATATATCAAAGCCCTGACAGTATATATATCTGTTGCTTCACCCAGGCTGGGGAGATGCAGCCCAGAGGCAGACTGTGAGGGGAAAACTTCAAGCCAATGGGAATCTAATCATATATATTTATGTCCCCACACTCCCTTGTCTCAGCTCTACGTTTATTGATGTAGTTTCACAGGAGTGCAGAGCCTTGCTGATCTATGCTGTTGTCTAATGCTGTCAGCCAAATCTTCCTGGGAGGCACAGGCCATTGGGTGAGGAGGGATGTGGTACTTTTGGTCCATCTTGCAGCCATCCACACTGCCTAAAAATACTTAGGAGTGCAAAGCATAGATCTTCACAGTGCGTCACAGCATATGGAAGAAGTGCTGTTCTTCTCCATAAATATTTCCAGGTGATGTAACAAGGCTGTGCACAAAGTTGGGCCCTTCCAGGAACACTCATGGGATCAGATTAGCTGGCAGGACTTGCTGGATGTTGCTGATATTTCCTTATCCAGACAATCTGCATGTGAAGATCCCTGTGGGGCATCCCTGTAACTCTGCTGCATGGACATTATTTCCCTGTCCACTTTGACTGGACAAGCCTAGGTATGTAATGCTGAAAGCTGGAGGGGGAGATGCCCTCATAAACTCTATTTCACTGTGTGAAAAATTGGTTGTGTAAAACTGGTTGTTCAAAACAGTAAAAATACATTTTGTTTACCTGTACAGAGTTGTCAGGAAGGATGATAAACTCAGAAAATCTAGTTATAGGCAGACTGAGTGCTCGTTTGCCAGATCTTGGATATTCAGATTATTTTTCTGACTTCCTTACTTTTCTTGTTCATTACAAGACATGAGAATGTCTGGAAAAACTGATGTTTGCATTTGGTGACAATCAAATAGCGAAAGAAATCATCCGAGAATATTAATGGGCAGCGAACCTTACAGGGTTTATAGTTTAAGCTTGTCAAAATGACTCTATGAGGAGTTTTGACAGTCTGCAGGTTTTGAACAGGAAGAAATGTTCATTGCTTTAAACCATCCCAGAGTGTTCATATGAGGAATATGTTTTTTATTTGGATGGTTCAGAATTTTTCTGGGGTTTACCTCTCCATCCAAGCAGTAGAGGAGGAGGGAGAAAAACTATAACTTAGTATAAAATAATTTTCCTGTCTTTGGTTTCTCTTGGAAGCAATTTTGGGTGGGTGGACAGCTCTCTGGAGTGACAGGTTGGACTTAAAAAAATTTTGACCAGCTTTATGAGCCACAGTTAGAAGACCATCATGGTGTATTTACAGAATTGTATGAGAAATTCTCAAACAAGCTTACAATAATTCCTGTCCTCTCTTGCACTGAGAAACCACCTTCTCCATGTTTTATCATCACCTTTAGGGAAAAAGGGAGGTCTCTGGCCAATGAAGGTGTACCAGTTGTTGTGCCCCATTGGCCTGTGCTGCTGTGGAGGCTTTCCTTGCTGGTAGCACGCAGGAGGAGCAGGAGCTGCTCTCTGCTGTATTTGTCCATGCTGCTCATTTGTGATACAGTCCCCCGTGGCAGTCTCTAATGACAGGCCAAGAAGTTGAAACAGGCAGTGTGGGTAAGAGAGGGATGTAACTGCTCTTTTAATGCTTCTTTTGTAGTCTTTTCCATCTGTATTGAAGGTGTCTGTTTAATTCCAAGTGACGAGTGCCCTGACTGTCACTCTCTGGGAGATACTGTGTTTAGGTGCCCTCCTGGGCTTTTCAGGCAATCAAATGGTGGCACATGGCTGCGATAAACAAACGTCTTTAAAAATTCTCTGTGTTGCTGTCGAAGTGCTGATCCTGCTGGACGTGCGACCCATCACACAGCAGAGCAGGAAGGCTTTTCACCTGGCACTGTCATTCTCACAGCCTGCAGCTTTTGTGTGGCTTAGAGCTGTGGGAGAGCCCCAGACAATGGAGAAAGGGATGTTTTAATAATAACTGTTTCTGTGATCGACCTGGTGCTGATGGGAGCTGCCAGGAAGGGCTCTGGAGCCTAGGGCTGGAAAAGGACCAAGTCTGTCTGGGCTCTTGGTTGTACAGCAAGTACTGTTCATTGGAAATGATGCTCAGCTGGGGATGGAAGAAGCTGGGGCATGAGGAAGAGGGGCAGATCTGGGCTTGGGGTAAATTACTAATGATTGTCAGATTGTACCAGACTTCCTCCTCAGTTACCCATATAGGCCAGCAAAGAAATGAGATTGTGCCTTTCCTTGTTCTGAGTTTAGCCATTGCCATTGATGAGGAGGTGTTGGGATCATTCCCAAACCTTGGGCCTGTCAATAAGCATAGGCTAAATCATCATTTAGCTCAGAGTTGTGGTTCATGGCGCCAAGAGCTAGTGAGATAAGTCTGACTTAAAAGTGGGGTGCTAGTTATTCCTGAATGCACTTGCCACAGCTGTTACCACCATGTAGGTGACAGACACAGACACTTCAGGCCCAGTGTGAAGTCCTAAATGTGTATTAGACCCTGGGCAACTCCTCTTGTTTGGTCCATCAGCAAAAATATCCCATTTCCCAAACCATAGCTACTAGGCAACTGGTGAAGAAATTGGCTGTAGTTCTGTATGTCTGCATAAAGAAACATGGTGAAATACAGTTCTTAGAAGTGAACAAGCTCCAAGGTGAGAGATGCTGTCTTGTCAGGGTTCAAACATATGTGCAGAGGGAACTGGTGGTCTTTGGTCAGGCTGCACAATGCTCTCCACATGCACAATGCAAGGCAGTGCTGGGGAGAGCAGGGTAACAGGAAAACAGCAAGTGAAACTCCTTTTACATCATCATGAGTACAATCATAAAATATCTTACAAATATCTTGTGCAGACATTTTCATAACTAGTGCTGAGACCAGAGAGAAAAATGGCTTGTGTGAGCAAGTAGGTGCTGCTAGGAGTGGGAATGCCTGGCTGGATGCAGAGGGGATGGATGGAGACTTCAGGTCTGTTGTACAAAGGAGGTACATTAGGTGGGCACCAGCTTGAGATGTGGGTTAAGATGCTGGACCATTTCAAGTGCACATGGGAAGATTCGTGCTCCCATCTGGATTTTCTTCATTCACCACCTCACCTGTTTTCTTCTCTCATTTCCTCTCTCCTTCTCATTTCCTCCTCCTCAGATTAGTTATCACTGCAGCTCCCTAGCCTCTCCTCTCCCAACCCCTCCATCATGAAAATCTGTACAAGGCCTAGAGCCCCACAGGGATTTCTGTGCTGTTTTTGTCTTTTAGACCCTTAGTTCACCTAACAGATGGGCTGTGGAAACGACAGGGCTCCAGCATTGCTTTCTTCTCTTGGCAGTGATGAATCTCCTCTTGCTCCACTTCCCAAAGCATGGATCAGCTTCAGGGACAAGCTTTTCACTGCTGTGTATGTGATAGTTTTTAAACTAAACCTCAAAGATGTGAGAGTGTTTAATGGGTTATTGCAGCATCTGAAAAGGGTTCCCATGCCTTCATCTTGTCTTCCCCTTCAAAAATAATTCTGTTAGCATGGTGCTGCTTCTGGGGGAGGACAGGTGTACAGTTCTGCGGGGGAGCTGAGGGGTACCAGCCTGTGCTTCAGTTATATATTGCAGGCACATTGATAAGGCTGTGCAGCCCACAGAGATTACATACTCCCAAAAAGTGAAATTCATTCTGATTTCAAAATAACATTTTGTTAAAGTGGATGCAGAGAAGTTTTGCTTCTTTCTTTTGAAGCAACTTTCATATTTTTGGGAGAACAGAGGAGAGAGGAAGTGATGAAGTTAATCCTCTGTTCTAGCTAGGCCAAAGTAATATCTAATTCTTATAAATATTTCAGCAATTGTCAGTCACCCTGAGAGCATTATGCTTTTCCAAGTAGTCCAGATTTATAAGGGATGTAACATCGATTAATTTTCAGCCACAGTCATCTGTATTATGTCACCTACTCAATCACAGGCACAGGAGAGCTGCTGACCCAGGGCTCCAGCATCTTCTTTCTAGGTCAAGCAATAAGTCACTTCTAAATCTTTCAAACCTCTCTCCCTTTCCTCATGGTTTGGGAATGGACTTCTCATCTGCAAGCCCTTTGCCTTGCTCTGAGATCTTGTTTTGGTTCCTGGCAAGTGAAGTCCAGTGAAAGAAATGGAGTATTTGTTTTGGTGGTTTTAATCAATTTTCTCTTTAAAAATAAATAAATAAAATAAAAAACAGCCTCTCTGTAGAACCAGTTTTGGTAGGTAGGTAACACATGGAGGAGCTCAGCTCGCCTGTCCTTGGGTGAGGTAGCCTTGTCTGGGGGCTGAGCAGAGGGTCCTGTGGAGGTGATATGGTTGATGAGCACACATTCTTAGGAGACTGGCACATGTCCTGCAGGAGACATCCCAAAACAGGAGCACTGTACTTTCAACTAACCCAGGTCTTCAAATGTGCCTTCAGCACTGTAAAGCAGTGTCATTTCAGTGCTCCTTCAGGACTAGGAATGGACCTTGGACACTTTTTCTAAGCCATAACCATGGGAGCTGGTGTGTGTAGAGGAGCATGTTCTCAGGTGCAGGTCTGTACCTGTTCAAAAGAGGTTGGGCTGTTCTGTGTCTGTCCATGCATGAACACAAGGGGAGACATTTGCTTTAGTATGTTGTTTTGTTGGGATGTTTTTGACTGGTGGGTCAGCTGTTCCCAGTATCCTCAGGGAGAGGCAAGAAGGATGGAGACATCCTGCAATGAAAACCAGTCTATAGACCCCCACCTGATGTAGGCTGGACTCTGAGAAACTGCAGGCCAGGGCTTTAATTTGCTTTCTCCTGCAATGAATGCAGGAATGTGGCTGTAGGATGCCTCCCAGGGATATTCCAAGTGTCTTCCAAGTTTTAATTTGAAGGCAGAAAAAAAAGAAGGAAAAAAAAGAGAGTGAATATGTTCTTCCTTTCTATTCCTCATTATTGCAAATGTATGTTTGATTTCCCATTTGGATTCATCTGCCTTTATCTTTCAGCTGCTGTTGTTTCTCACTATGCCTTTCTGCATGTGAACAGAAACCTTTTTAATATTTGAGATCTTTGCTGCTGGAAGTTGGTATCCCCCACAACTATCTTTTTCGATAAAGTGAATTGAGCTCCTCTTAGTCCCTTGCAGCAAAGCATTTTCCCCACTGTATCTTGTGGTTTTTGTAATTCTTTCCAGCACCATCTCTAAGTGCTTCTTAGCAACCTTTGAAAGATGTATTTGTGAGAGCTGTTATCAGCACACTAGCATTGGTTTCACTCAGGCAGTCTGAAGTTACAAGTCACCTTCTCCATCCTTTCACATGTGACTAAAGGCTATATCAGACACTACTGACTGCATCCTTCTCAGGGAGCTCACAGTCAGTAACTTCTTTATTAGGAAATAACTCCTTTTTGTGTGTGTGTGTGTTCATTGCTTTCTTTTTTTGTTCTCACTGCAACAGAGACTCCCTCACTCTTCCCTGCAGCTTTCTACCCACAGCTGGTACGTAGATCTTCCTGCTTTGTTTGCTCCCCGATGCATAACTCTGTGTTTACATCTATTAAGGTGTTTGGTTTGGGCAGATCCAGCATACCAGGAGGCCTGAAAAGCTCTGTGGAACCTCCTGCTGA
>NW_008665567.1:61327-89332 GCF_000695815.1 Acanthisitta chloris
TTTTGTGTTGCCTACAAATCTTAATGACAGGGATTTCTATGCTGCCTTGCTGAACAGCATGGAAAGGCTGACTGGCATCAGGCAATACCAATGGAATCCTACTGAAATCAGCCTTTTTGGATGCTAATTTCCCCACACTTCCATCTGTCCAGGTTTCAGCTCTTTGATTTATTCCCTCCTCCTTTCTCAATCCAAGATTGGTGACTACTTTTTAGCAACGTGGAGGAAACAAGAAGTAGGGTGAGGAGGGCTGGGTAATGAAGGGGATGGATGGGGAAAATTCTGGGTTTGCAGGTACCAGGTCCACCTCTGTGTGTGTATGTGTACATATTACAATGCAGAGCAGAGAAGCCTGAAGTCTCCTTTAGCACAGCCTGTAATCCTATTAGAAGGATTACTCTGTTGTCCTAGGCTATCTGATCATGGTAAGAACTCATTTAGGTCAGCTGTTTAGGAAATTTACACACACAAGAAAAAAAAATTATATAAGCCTCTTGCTCTATTTCATAGGGATCGACAAGCTCCTTTCAGACTTTCTCTGTGCTACTGATTACATCCCTGCTCTTGTCGTTTCTCTGCATCCCTCTTAAACCCTCATGTAAATGACTTGCTTTCAGGTTTTTACTTCTAACGGCAGACGTGGATAGACGACGTGGTAGCTAGACCCCAGGTATTTCCAGACCTTGAAAGGATTAGAATTCTAACAGTAAAGTACTTTGGTTTTTGCTCTCCCTCTGTGCATTTGTGCACATTATAACTTCAAGAGCAAGGGTATGGGCAAGTCTGATTTGTGGGCAGAACTTAATGAAAGCTAAATCTGGTCTGGCAGGGCCCCAATCAGTTTAATCCCTGGTCTGCTGATTATCAGCAATGTTATAATTTAATTTGAAGCCTCTGTATTTAGAAGGTCAGTGAAGCACTCCCATGCTTTCATTTATGGAGAGAGAATGCAGGGTGGCACTCGGTTCAAGTGACTGTCTCCCTTGGTGCTTCAGCAAAGCCAGGTATTAAACAGAGGAGAGCTCAGAATAAACAACAAACAAAGCAGCTGGGCACAGAAATGCAATTATGTAGCCAGGTAGGAGTACTTTATGTTAGGAAAAGTGTGGTGGGAGCCTTCACATCCCAAGCTGGAATAAAGCCATGGCTGTCCTGAGTTCTGCATTGTATTTCACAACCTCCACCCAAATATTTACTGCAGAGCTGGGAGGGAGGTGTGTATCAAAATCTCACCTTTTGTGGCCAAAACACAACCCACTCACGAGGGACTCCACTCTGATTGTTAGCAGGGCTGAGTCTATGATGGGCAGTTGTGATGTTTCTTTCCATCCAGAAGGAATTGTTGTCAATGTACACAGAAAGGTGTGAATCCCTGTTTTTAAACAGTATTTTGGGACATTAAGCTCTCTTGGAGGAATCTGCCCACAGTCTGACAGGGCTTTGAGAAGATCCATCCTTTTATATTTGTCCAGGAGCTCCACATGTCTGGCAGCTCAGTGTGGATCTTATCTACCCAAGCTGCTGCACACACTTGTAATCACAGTCATTTCTGCAGGAAGCAACCAGATCAACTGTGCAATGTGTGTTTGTGAGGTGGAGACCCTTTCAGACAGCATCAGACATAGTTTGCATGTGCTATTGTGGATTGAACATCTGGTCTGGTGTATACAGGCTATGCGTGTAGCAACCCCTCTCCTCCACAAGCACCTTGCCTCTCTGTGTCCCTCAGAGCAAGGATCTCCTTGAGAGGGAGTTGGGTCTTTGCTCAAAGTACTCTCTTCCTCTTCTCCCATGCTGGGGTCTGAACAGCATCCAGGTTGAGATCTTGTCAAGGTAGCTCTTCTCTTATACTGCCACAGGGCTTTAGGAGAGAAGAGTATTCATTAAAGTAAAAGGAAGTGAAAGGATTCTGTGAACATGGAATTCAAGGTGCTGATGCACATTGGTAGACATTCTTCACTGGGAGATGTCCATTTATGTTGGCAGGTATTTCATATTTGTACTGGCATGCAGTGCCCTTCTAGGGAGTCCTTAAGGCACATCGGTATGCAGGATTTGAAGGGGAAGGAGTGGTCTTATTCATCCCACCACCTATTTTCCTTGACAGTTGTTAAGGTTGGTGGACTGTTGGTCATCTGGGAGACTCCTACACCATCCTACACCATCCTTGGTCTTGCTTCTCCCTTCAAGCTAAGATGGTGATTTCCTTTCATCCTTTCCTTCACCTCCTCACCTGGATAATATGAGAGCGGTAAGACACTGGCACAGGTTGCCCAAGTGTGTATGCCTCAACACTGGCAGTGTTCAAAGCCAAGTTGGATAAAGCCTTGAACAACCTGGTCTAGTGGGAGGTGTCCCTGCCCAGGGCAGAGGGCTGGGACTAGATGATCTCTAAGGTCCATTCCAACCCCTTTACATAGTATGACACTATGATCTCTTTTGCTGGATTTATTATGGTTCTAGAGTATGTTAGATGTTCCTTGTCAGTTCATGCCCAACCAACACTTCCTTTAGCTAACAAGAGTGCTTGCTTTAAGAGTGGAGAGGTTTTTACTGCCAGATACCTGCTCCCTCCTCTGTGTTTCCAGTGGAGTGCTGGTGACATCCAGTGTCTAGTTTGGCTTATCACTGGCATGCATGTCCTGTGCTGATATCCCCAGGGGATGCTATAGATCTAAAGACTTGTTTTCCCCCTCAGCTAGTCTGCATTTGAATGAGGAATCATGCACCATGTCGGAGGTGTTTGTGACATCTGTAATTCACACATGAAGAAAAAGGAACCTTTGAGGCTAGAGCTCCTAGGAAAAGCTGCCTTGAAGAGGAGAGGCAACTGTGTACAAAGAGAAATGAGAACTGAGAAACAAATCACAGCTTCCATTGGAGAAAATGAGAATCTCAGATAGCAACACAACATACAACTTACCGAGGCCAGAGCAGTCCTGTCTCTCCATTCCCCAGAGAGTGGTGTAGTGGTTTGTAATACTCGCAGGGTCACTGCTTCCTGCCCCTCTCTGAAAGCAACAATGGCCCTGCAGGAAAAAGATTGGGAAAAGGTGCAGAAGAAATGCCAAGACACAGTGGCACAGACAGCTCTCCACTTGCTGTTTCGCTGCTGCCTGGGGCTCATGCAGAGGGACTCTATTTTCACAGGCTGCCAGGAGACAAGTCCCCATGGCTTGGATGCTGAGCTCTCAGCTGGAACTCACACTGGCAAGAAGGACTTGGCTGGAGCACTAACGGCGGGAGGTCTGATACTAACCTGACCCAAGTATTTCAGAGGTGCAGCACTGGCTAAAGGCAGTATTTATCCTCAAACCCACTTTCCACTCTATTTAGTTAACTGAGGCAAACACAGGTTATGCCTCTAAGTTTTTATTCCATGGAGATTTCTGAAGCTATAGGGTTGTTCCCTGAGAAAGTAAGTAGAAGCCCTGGTTGCTTGGGCCATTAGACACAGGACAAAGCACAGGGGAATGATCTGTTAATATTGGACTGTGAGAGACAGAAAATGGACCTTTCCATTCTTAAATGCTATGATTTTCTCCACTCCTCATTTCCATGAATGCGGTTGCCACTCCTGCAGCTATGTGCCCAACCTTGGGAGCAGAGCATGCTGCTGCTCATTCCCAGCATCCTTTCTCTCATTTCACAAATCCTATTAGAAAAGAGTCCTTCCTCGACAGGGTTTATGGGTCACAGTTTGGTGTGAGTGCAAGAGAAGCCCCTGAAAGTCATCAATACACTTCAGCAGTGTTCAGATATCTGAATTGCAATTGTTGGGAATGGGCTTTAAAGGAACAGAACTTTGCTGCACATTAATGAATTTGTGATGGACTGTGCCTTTTCTTGCTTTCAGGAAAACATAAGACAAAGGCAAGTATTTTGATCCCTGAGGGGTTGAGAGGGCCCTGGACTGAACTGCCAAAACCTCTTGCTGCAGGACCTATTCTGTAACTTCACCTCCCAGGTGGTCCTGCTCTCCCTGGCCCCTTCTGGTGCAAGAAGTGCCGAGGAGTAATACATTATTCTGCCCAAGGCCAGAGGCAGCTGACTCCCAGCAGGATGATTTCCCCATCATCTAGCTCTGATGATCTTAGTTTATGCTGTTTGTTTTCTTTAATTGAATATTTTATAAATTAACGTGATTTCTGCATAGTGTTTATCTTTCTCTCTGTGAGCCTTTATGATCAAGATAGCCTGGAGTAGGCTAATTAAAACACTGAACCATGACTGTGTCCCTAGCCAAGAAGTGAGACGACCATATAATGTATGTGATGCTGATACAGATCTGGGAGCTGGTGAAGCAGAGCACCAGAGGATCTGTCTGTGACCATCAGTCTTACTTAAGAAACCTTTTCTATTCATTGCTGTTGAGGCCTGTCTCTTCTCTGCCTTAAGTGGATGCTAAGATTAGGAGCCTCTGGGTGAACATCATCCTTCCAGATACCTGTGCTGCCAACAATGCAGTCAGGTACTTCTGCAGGCATCAGTGGAGAGCTCCCAGAATGCAGGGGGGAACCTGTGCATCCTTACCACCTGAAAGGGCTTTTCCTCTGCACTTTGTGGGTGAGCACTGCCTTGAGAGGCAGCACTGCCCCTTAAGATGAGTAGGTGGAAATGGTGTGTTCCTGCTTATCTCACTCACCAGACACGAGGCTGAGCTGCAGCTTTTCTCACCCTAGGTGCACTGAGGAACTGGGGAGAGCTGCCACTGTGGGGGCCAGAGACATAGGAGTTAAGCCTCCTGTGTTCTGCTCTGAGACAGTCTTGAGGGGAATTTTCAGCAGGCTGCCTCCTTCCTCTACAGGCCTTTTTTTCACTATTTTTCTTTCAAAATAAAGAACTCAGCTCTGTAAAGGAGTAAGCCAAGCACTGTTTTATTGCTACCAGCTGAATAGTAAAAAGCCAAGCATAACCCATTTGCTGTTGTGCAGTGGTTAAAATCCAGCTTGGTACTTTGCATTCCAAGACATTCTGCCTCATGCTTTTTCATAGAATCCCTGCAAGCAGTAAAAATATCTTGCAAATGACTTATGCCTAACCACAAAAGCCCCCATGTAAATATGCTGGTGCTCAGTTACAGAGGGGAAAGATTTGCACAACAGCAGCTTTAGGAATCTTTGTTTAATTTAAATGAGGCAATTGCTTTCCCCATCTGTAAAGGCACTCCGAGGTTAACCTCAGAGTGCAGGATGGCTACCTTCACAAACAAACTCAGATCACAGCCAGGCTGATGCTAATGTCTTAGGTCTTAACTGAACAAAGCCACCTCTGGGCATGGTCTTTTAAAATGTTTATGGTTACAGCCCCTGTGTGTCTATACCTGTAAGTATCTGGCTCTTCGACTGCATAAACAAACACAGGGTCCAGAGCAAGTAGGTGTCATAGCTTGTTTAATGAATTATTTCTTGTCCTTCCTATCTGTGGTCTTCTTTACCTCTGTAAACCACCTTCCTGTGCTGAACCTTGTCATTTTGGCAGACTTCCTCCGTAGGACAGCAAGGTGTGCTCGATATTTACACTTGCACTGAGAGGATGGACATACTAGGGGCCTGGAGGTGGAGATTGGAGGAAGAAGCTCTTCAGAAAAGCAAGGTGATGCTTCTGGGACAGACTCCCTGATCCTAACTCCTGCAAAGCTGTAGGGTTGGAAGAAGAGAAGCCAACCAGAGCTGTGATGGATGAACAGTTCCCAGTGAATTAGGACAGTAGGAACTGCTCTGTTTAGACTCGTTCCTTCCCCTCTTCAGGGTCCTTAAAATCTCTCCTGAAGACCCTTAACATATATTGATGGGTACAAATCCTTCCTCTCACATTACACTCACTTCTCATTTGGCTTAATTTCCAGTACAGATCTGACTCCCTGTTTTATTTTCCATTTTCCAGGAGTGACTATAAGGGAATCTCCTTGTAAGATCTGCAAATCCAGTCCACTTTCCTGCTTGTCCTTCCCCTCAACCATTTCTATATAATGGTTTGAGCTGAGCATTTATTACTCCTGACAGCTGGGGTTGTGGTCTCTGCAGAATGGTTTCCCCAACCCCTGTAAGCTCTCTGCCAAAATGAGAGTTAGATGTTCTCAGATTTAACAGCCTCCAGTTCCACACACAGATTTCCAGTATCTCTGGCCCAACATTCATTCCTGCCACAGCTCACCTTGTCAGCACCAAGAGCAAACTAACACTCAGTGTTTCAACCTGACCCCACTCTCTGCCTTTAAAAATCAACAGAACAGTAACCTTCTAAGATGCTGCCAGTGCTGCCACCCATAAGTGAGGCTAGCAGTAGGAAAATAAGTTCACCAGGCTATTTTCTCTCTTCTTTTTTTTTTTCTCATTTTCACAAGGGACTTGAAGTGCATTTGTAGTTTTATAATTCATGTAAAACAAAGAGGAAGAACTGCAAGTATGGCTCGGAACAGGGAAACAGTAGTTGTGCTCCTCACAATCTGAACCCAGCAAGATGCATTTCTGACTGTCATTCTTCATAAAGGGACTCTGAGAGACAGCAGGACTGGACTTGCAGGGCTCCCTCTCTTCTCCATCTAGAGTGGAGGTAGTCAGCATGTCTCCATGGTGCATATGGAAATGACGACGGCTGAAGCCTTCACAGACCCTACTGCACCCCAAGTTTTTGGCTGTAGCTGCAGCAAGTAAGGGTTAAAGCTGTTGGTGAGGTCCCAAGCTCTTTGGTGTTCACCACTTCTTTATGCAGATGGGGAAATTTTGGCAATCTTGCTGTGGTGCTGTCATTAGCATGCATTCATTTCAAATTAATTAAAATCAAAGATGAGATTCCCAAACTCATTTAACTTCCTAAGCTTTGTTCTCCAGGGATTGATAGCGGAAAAACAGCTGGGGACCCAACGTGTCCTTTAGAAGGGGATGAGATGCTGTTAGTCCTGGTTTTATCAAAGGAAGTGGAAATAAAAAGCAAATTCCCACTTGAGAAGAGGTTTTTTTCCCCTGTGCATTTTCCCCATTCTGTTTTTCCATACAAGAACTTTCTTGTCCAGGAAGGTTGGAAGATATTTGTAGCCCTGATTGTTTAAATATTAATCTGTACTTTAAGATTCATTTGTGTATGTGAAAGAGAGAGACAAGTGCAATGGAAATCTAACAAACGTACTTTCTATCTGCTGGATAGAGATGTTTCAGTGTGCAGTGATGTTAGTCAGAGCTAGAGATGTTATATGCTTTGACAGGACTAGTCTATTACAGATTTCAGAAGTACTAACCTGCAGCAGCCCAACAATATTAGATGGGGTGTGTGGGACCTGAGTTGGCCTAAAATCAATTCATTACTGTTCCTAACCTGGAAAAATTCCTTTCCTGAGCTGAAAGTATTTTCAAAAGTGGTATCTGTGTTACATAAGGGAAGGTGTTTGATCTGTAAAGAGAGGAACCAGAGATCAGGCTGAGAAGGTGGGTTCCCAAGGTGCTGGCTCTGAAGAAAAAGGTGTAGGAACACTTTACTTGGCAAGTGAAATGTGTGACTGGAGAGTTATGTAAATCTAGAGTTAAACTCTGCTCTTTCCAAATAACACTCCATGTAGCTGGTTATTATTTTGAAGCAATTTTGCTCTCTGATGATTCAGTGAGGGAAACTGCTGAAACAAAACAGAAGTGAATTGCAGAATAGTTAATATTGTAGAACAGCATAGGAAGCACACATCATCTTTAGTTTTGGGGTATCAGTCTTCATTCAAGGCTGTTAACCCTCATCCAGCCAGGCAAGATTTGCAGTGTCTGTAAACTAGCTCTTCACTCATGCTCTGGCACTGAATATGGAGAACATGTATTCAACTACTTGCAAACAACCTCTAGTCCAAGAAGGTAAAAATCCATAATCAGGCTTGTGAAAACTTTTGAATAATGAATAAACAGGAGAGAGATGACAATTTATGTCAAGGAGAAACAGGCAAATATTTTTCACTACATTTTTATTCATCTTCCATGAATTGACATTTTTCCACTGAGGTAGGATGTGAGTCTGGAGAGCCAAAGACCATGAAACTGAGATTTGGGATGTCCCAGTTGCAGTGATGTTAGAGACAGCAGTTGAACTAAGTCCAGCAGAGATGTTCTGGCAGCATCAATCTGGTGCTGTAGGATGTGATGGAGCTGCACTGAAGCACTGTATGAGGAAGTTTTCATAGCACCTGCCCACAGTCTGCTTGGCTACATCCCACACACATCTCAGGCTTTCACATGTAGCTTTTGCAGGTCTGTGGTTCTTCCAAGCAGATATGAATGATGGAGGGAACAAGAATTTCCTCAGAGAGCATGAGTTAATTAATGGCTCCAAAGCACATCATTATAGCATAGAGCTGAAACATTAGAAATCACTTCCAACCAATGCCTGAAGGTTGTATCCATGTGTCATGGACTTTGCATGTATGCCCACAGTTCTCCTTGTCTTCAGTGAACATGGTACATCCTTAAATGAATTTGGGATTCAGACCTTTAAAATGAGTGGGCATAGAAGCCACACTCCTGAAGTGTTTGAAATAAACCCCGTATCTACTGCATGTCTGAGCTGTGCATCTAAAAAGGTACTGGTGAGGCCTCTAGGGCTTTAGAGAAACCTTTCCAAAAGGCTATGAGTCATATACCACTTAATCATTTAGGTACTGATGTAGATTGTTTGTTTGTGAGTTCTCCTGCTTTTTCTGCAAACTGAGTTGACTGTTTTTTGGGAAAGGCAAGTGTTGCCTTTGCTGTGAGGTGTAACTGGTCTGCAGCTGCTTGTTAATACCAAGCTGTTCTTCCTTGTGTGTCTGTATCACTGAGAATCACTAGCAAGCATAGCTTCCTGCAATTGAAGTGCCTTCTATTTCCAACAAGAAGTCATGAGGTGTTAAGGAGACTACAAGAGATGAAGAAAGGCAAAGGTAGAGAGGAAGCCTGTCCTAATTTTGACTGGTATGATGCATCTCTTTGAATGAGAGCATAAATTTGCTGATCAGACTCACTATTTCACTAGCTTAACTGCATCATCCTCCTGCTCAGCTGTTGCTTGTTGCTTAAGAAGTTGGGGAGGATACAGGCATCACAATAGCTGTGTTTCATTTTGCCTCATTTATGATTTGTTCATTGGAAATAAATTTATTTCCAGTGCAGGCTTTGTTTAACAAATGTTAATGTTATAGACTGAATCCTGTAGAGAATAGCATTCCACCTAAAATCTACGGTGACTTGAAGATTGCATTAATGAGAAGTTGCCTTCCTTTTACCAGTGCAGTTAGAACTGCCTGATTCTACTTAATCCAAATAAAGGTAGACTCCTTTTGTAAAGCTAAAGGGGATTTGGAAATGTTCCTGAAATGTGAGAAGGAATAGATCAAACTAAAATACAGATTTCTGGATGGGGTATGCTGAACTGGGACCATACACTTTTAGACCTTCAGGACCTCTGTACCTTTTATCTTTGATTTGACTCCATCTCATCTTTCTAGCAGTCTTTGATTGCCCAAGTGAATTAAAGTTCCAAATGTCATATATCTGAGGATTGGCATAAAAGACAGTTTAAAAGGTCTTATTTTGGAGCAGTAGGAACCACATGCATCCAGCATTGAACAGCTCCCACATGCTGCAACTTCATTTAATTGCTGAAATCAGAGATGTTGGGAATGGATTTCATCTGAAAGTCTGATCTCCTAAACTGAAAGGCACAGGACAACATTTGCTCATCCCCTGGAGATGCTGCCAGAAGTCTGTCTCTGATTAGCAATGTTAATGGAGTATTAACATAAGCCACGCCAGCAAGGGAAACTGTAGAACACATTATCATCAGGAGAGCCAGCTGTGTAAAGGCGTGTAAAGATGATGATAAATGTAGTTTGTGGCCAGGGGAGCTGGTTGCTGAACTGCTCCATCCCCTAATCCAGAAGGAACGGAGAGGGAATGGACAAGCCAGCCTGCTGTTCTCCATGCCATTGTACCAAAAAGGGACAGAGCAGAGAAAGAGAAGAACAGATGTTACCTTCATAGGAAAAGGGAGATGAAGGGGATTTCCCAGCTGAGTCAAGATTTTTGCTGTCACAGGTTGAATACTTTTGGCTCAGCTCCATCTTTCAGCTGTTTAGGATCTTGCCTTTTGCAACTTCTCTAGAAGATTGATCCAGGGTCTAAATATTGTGATGTCTCTGATTTCCACTCTAAACATCTCCAGAGATACTTTGCACTATTTGTTCTTGTTTTGTAGGGGACTTTTTTCCCTCTTGACTCAAGAGTATGTGAATAGTCTGGTCTGAGAGTGAGACTCAGAGATGTTGTAAAGCTACTAATTTCCTTTATTGCCTTGGATCCTTCATTGTCAAATATTGGCCATACAAGTCCTACAAATCCTCACACACTTGTCTCACCACATCACTCATGATGTCAATATTTATTCCTCTGAGTTTGTGCTTTAAATTCAGAACCTTCAAGTGGGCAAACTCAGTACATCAGACCCTTCATCCATATATTGTAGTGCTTTCTGCTTTGCCATGTGGAGAAAGCAGTGAACTCTAGATCAGTAATACACAGAGATCTGGAGTAAAATGCTTGTGCTTCAATGTAACAAGACCAACAGGCGCTTACAAGACAGTGCTAAATCCTACTGACATGTGCTTGTTTGCATAGCTTCCTGGTGGAGCCACACATTTCACCCATTGACCTTTGTGACATTTTCCTGGTTTTTCTCCTGCAGGAGCACTTGAGCAGTGAAGTGCCATACTCTGCTGAACAAACTTGGCATCTCATCAAGCTGACTTATTTGGTATGTATTTACACTTGTAGACTTTAGTACTCTCCTGGCAATTGAGCTTCCTTCCTGCCTACATAAATATGATTTCATTATTAGCTTTGTTTAGTTGTTGTTCAGCATCTGCGTGCTTTCCTTTCCAGAATTGCCAAAGAGAATTGCAGGTGTTGATCTCAATTTGCACCCAAAGCATCCTGAACTCTCTACCCCATCTGCCAGCTCTAATAATGAGCAGCACTCTTGACCTCTTGCCTGAAACAATCCATAAAAAGTCACCCCAGTAATTTTTTTAATTGAGGGTCCAGTAACTTCTATTAGAGCTATGGTCTGTGGTTTTGTTTGTTTATACTTATACAAAAGTATTTGGTTTCTCTCAAAGGTACTTTTCTGTCTTTTCCCTCTTGTACTTGGATTTGTAATGTTTACTCAAAACACGACCTAAGCCAGAGAAGTTGCCTTTGCACAAAGGGCCCCAAAGTACGTGAGATTCATCCTGTTTAAGTTCTTGTGAAGTGCAGGAGAAGGTGCTATGAGCATGATCTGGACAGGAAATAAAGTTCTTATTCCCACCATAAATGCTTTCTAGTTAAGCAGGTCAGATGAGAGATCTCATACAATTACTCATAACATTGTCTTAGCCCTCCAAGGGTGTTAGCAATCTCAGCTCCCATTGATAGTAGTGATATGCCATGTTGATCAGACTTTGTGGAGACAGGTGACAACTTCCAGGATACCTCCTAGGATGCTAGGCTAACTTCCATTTAGGGAAAAATGAGGAGCCAGTGGTTGGATCTCCACTTCCTTTGCACTCAAGGCACTGCTTGGCTGTTTCTGTTCCAGGCACTGCCAAGGCAGCTGGCTTTGGCACCTCAACAAAGAGACAGATGAGCTGCAATTGCACAATTTTCCACAGTTCTGGGTTAAACCAGCTGCTGTGCCATTAGACAGGAAGGAGGCAGTTTCTGCACCAACTTCTGGACAATTCCCATTCACTGGAAACTAAGCATAAGACTTCTCTAAGCCCCAACATCACTTTCATTCTTTGAATCTCTTCTGGTTGGAAAAAGATACATTTGTAAGTACTGAACTGAGGCTGCACCAAAGTTATGGTAATGCCAGAGGTCTGTACATGCATTATATTCTGTGTGATCTCACAGCCCATGTACCTGTAGTTTCTCTAGGGAATGTCAGAGTCAAAGGAGAGATGTAAGGAGTGTGATGTTCACTGCATGTTCAGCCTTTCACATGCAAAAGTACTGCAGGTGACCATCACTTTGATCGACTGTTCTAGATTTTCTTGCAAGCTTTCACAATTTTCCTGCAGAGGAGAAATTTTCCTGTACATTTCTTGGAATTAATTTCTGCTTCAAGACCCAGAAATATGTTCAAATTAAAGCAATTTTTTTCTGCTAGAAAAACCCACAAATGTCACTTTACTAGGTGGGGACATGGCTCAGTAGTGGGTGGAGAAGCTGCTGGAATGAGGGTAGATTTGTTTTTCTCCTGGGTGGGGGCCAACAGGAAAGGTTTCACAAGATGGAGAAGAGCCAAAGAAAGAAAGCGAAACCAAACAGTCAACTTGGTAGCTGCAATCTTTGATCTGTGGCTGTCTGCAAACAGCATCACAGCTCTGTGATTAGATGTACATGCTCATTATGTCTTGTACTCTCCAAGAGGACATTGTACATACAGCACAACTTATTCTGCTTCCTTCTGCCCAAATATCTTTTTTCATCTATATTGCATTAAGACCTTGAGGCCTATCATCAGGGAGAGAAAAAATACAATTTTCTTATTGCACAATGCATTTCATTCCCAGCTGCTGTATTAAATTTATTCCTATTTGAAGTGGTGTCTGTGAGTATAAATCATTTAAGTTTATATGTTTTTGTTGCTGTGGCAACTGTTTGACTAATTGAATTCCAAAGTGTCTCTCTCTATTTCAGAGCTATGATAAAGGGCACACATATTCTTAGCAGCAAGAGTCTGAAATGAGGAGTGGGGGGACAGGCAGCCCTGTCAAAATGACATGTCCTCAATCTTCTGTGCACAGGCTTGGCAGTGGCACCTTTGGCAGTTGGTGGGGAGGAGGGCAAGGACTGAGGATTAGCCAGAGATACCTGTGTGCTCTCCCTGTGAGTACCATACTCAGAAATGTTGTTCATACCCTTAGCAGGATGGAGAAGGCATGGAAAGCCTGTGACTGAGGCAATAGGAAGGTCATGTTTTACCCTTGTGTCTATTTTCCTTATAATTAATCTGTTCTCAGTGGACCTGAAGTGCTGGCATACTTCATGGTTACAAACAAGCACAGGTTATTCTAAGACCCATCTTCTTTCCACAGGGACTTTGTATGAGCTCCTGGGGCTTGTCTGCTAGCTGGGATCATGCCTGTGTTCCTAAGGGATTTCTTTCCACGTCAGTTTTTTGCAGGAGATGGCTCCTCAGAGCTATGGCAAAGGACTAGGGAATACTGGGATGTCCTGAATCTCCCCAGAGGACTTGCAGGGAAAATATCTACCCTGCTCTCTGACGTTTTTTTCCCCAGCTGCAAAGCAGAGTTAGATGTTCTCCTAGACCAAGGCAGGAGGACAGAAACATTAGAACTTAACTCTTTACAAGGAAGCTGTCCCAGGAGAATGGAAAGTGCAATTCCTTTGCAAGCAGAAAGTTCCAGGCAGGAACCAACCTGCCCAAGCTACTCCCAGCTTGTTCTGGCCACTTCTGTTAGCCTAGAGAGGGCTCCCTTTTTGTGCTAATTATGTAGGTGTTTATTACGGCCACAAAATGTTAATAGAAAGCCTAATGGAAATCATGCTGGCTAATGAGAAGCTCCTGAATACCTGCTGCTTTTCTCTGGGAATAACAGAAGCCACAATTGAACAGGAAATAATTTCCCCTGCTCCCATCCTGCACTTTTACCTTGTGATTACATCGTACCATTAACCTTTCATCTGTCTCTCTCTGCAACCTGGGGGAAGGCCAGGACCTGTCCCTCGCCTCCACCCACAGGGCTTGCAGGGGTCTGCTTGCCTTTCCTGCTTTCTAAAGGGTAATCTATGAAGGGTTTTATGGAGCTTGAAAAGGTTACTCTGTGTGCCTGAGACGATTCAAGGTGGCTGTGGCAGGAATGAAGTACAGAGGGTTTGAGTGGATTCCATCCTTCCATTGCCCACCTTCCCACAAGGACTGCTGTCCTGGCCAGGTCATGTGCCTGTAGCCTGACAGTCCCATGGTAGTCAGCCTCATTCTCTACTTGTTTTGGTATAGTTTTATTCCCAGCCCATTAGATGCTCCACCAGCCACTGCATGCTACTGTCATCACCTCCTGTCAGACAGGCAAAGGCAAACTGCAACAGCTACTGGTAAGGGGCAGAACAGGATGACTCCTAGGGAAGCTGGTCAAACTGTGAATTTTTTCTTCTTCTTTATTGTATTTTTAATTAATTTGTAAAGGTCTTTGTCACTTAAATGCTGTAAATCAATAATAAAAGGGAACCCAATCCATCAGGCTGCCTGGCCAGAGCTAATGTGGCAAATTATCAGCTGCTAGTTTATTATGCTGACATAAAGGGAGGAAAGGGAGCTGTGTTTGATGAGGGGTGAGGGTGAGGCCTGGTTTGGGAGCTCAGAAAGAGGCAGGAATGAACAGCTAGTGCAGCATTTATAGGGGGAAGAGCAAGTTCCTGTTAAACAAGAGCAGGTGTAGGCAGAGAGTGGTGGGTTGGAGGTGGGGTATGTGTGTGTGCACGGGGTAGGGAGGGCTGTCACACTGGGAGGCTGCTGGTGAGAGAGTGGGTATGTGCTGGATTGGGGGTGGCATGTGTAGACTTTTGGGAGAATGGGTGTGTTTGGCTTTGACCAACTTATGTTTGTGTGTTCACACCTCTAACTTCCACAGAGGAGCAAAGGTCTCCCTTAGGAGAAAAAAAACCTAACAAACAAAACAAAAAAGCCCAACTCAGAAGGCAAAATCCATTGGAGATACTGGAAAGCTGCATGATTGAAGCTGTGAATGAAATGAGAATCTGTTCACCAGGCAATAAGGGAACTCCCAGTCGGGACCAAGTTTCACAATTTTTCCCCTGTGGGCAGAAATTGTATGCTTCTCTCTTTGTCTGCCAAAAATGATAGTTGAAAAAAAAAAAAGTGGTCTTACTGCTGCAGGAAGAGCCAAACATTTCCCTCGTGGGCTGCCTGAAAGTACAGTTGTGAAAACACCAGATTTCATTGTAAAGGTGGGATTTCTCAACGGTGAGGAGCTGCAAATGAGGCATGTTGCAGGGTCCATATGGAGTTGCTGGTAGGAACTCAACACTAGGCTCTTGGAAGCATTTCAGAAGAGGCTTTCGGGAAACAGCAGAAAAGCAGTTCAAAAGACTGGCACTCAGTGATACATAATGCTGTAAAAATAGCATCTGAGCATCTTCTGTTACCTGAGCACTGGTACTCAGATCCTGACGAGTGATTTCTCTGGCATCCATTCTCCCTGCCTTGACTTTAACGGGTTGTGCAGATTATTTTATGATCGATAAATATCCAGGCAGACACTGTGAAATTCCAATCAGAAAAATTTACAACATTAAGGCAGATATTGTATAGCAGGATATAAATAAATAGAAATTGTCAGTCAAGTTTCTGGCAGCTGGAGTCTGTTGCCAGTTGCAGTAAATTAAGTGTTACTTCACAAATCATCTTTGTGGTTTTACCTAGTATCTGTGCAAAGGGGAGGGGTTTTTTCAACTTGCAGTGCTAAATATCCTCTGGTTCCTGTGATTTCAGCATGAAGCCAGTGTCAGGAATCAAGGGGAAGTGAGTGACAGCACACAGCAGTGGATTTTGCCATAATTCTGAGTCTTGTTCCCACCCCCAAGATTTACTTGGGGTAGTTGAGTTTAGGTGTTGAGCAATCCAAGAAACAACAAACCAACAACATGCCAGGGAAGTGACTGGATCCTTTTAGGCCAAGGGGAAATTTCTGCACTGTAGGAGGGTTGCTTGATGTAATGATGCAGAGATTCACTGACAGTAGAGAGGATGCACTCCTGTTGTCTCTACCAGGATGAAGTGAGCTGTGCTTGGTGTAGTCTGTACCTGCAGGTAGGTAGGAAGAATGAAATGGTCAATAGAGAGTCCCTCATTTACTTCAGTTAGGACAACATTTTACCTACAGATTATTGCCTTTTTTTACAACTGTTACACTTGCTGGCTTGACCAGCAATATGCGATTCCTAAAGCATCATGTGAGGTTCCTGTACTGTTGGGATAGCTAAAAACTGCATAAATTCTAAGCATCAGACTTTTATGAATTAAAGCTGAACGTTCAGCACGGAACAAAAAGGAGAAGAGGACCTGCTAGTGGTAGTTTTGTACTTTATTTGAGAAGAGAGAGCTACATAAACTATGTCAGGAGGGTACAGGTCTACACACAGTTTCATCAATCAATAAATGGCGTTGTTAACATAACACTGAGGATATGATACTTTGAAGAAGACATAGACACATGACCAAGGAATATTTACAGCTCTAACATACAATATATTTATATTTGAGAGAGAGATCCGTGTGCATGTGTGCACACAGATACCACTGTGCACACATGGTGCACGCACGCGCACACGTAAATAGGTATAAAAGGCTTTAAAAAAAACCTTACATAATTCAAGAAATGAGTCTGCCTGTCTTTTGCAGCAACTGACTATTTTCAGGGTGGAAATGGTTCCAGTTTGTGGTGGTCTGGAGCAGAGGTTTCGGTCTGAAATCTCTCTTCTCCAATAGTCATTGGCTGAACCTGAAGCAGGTGTGTGGTGTGTGGAACGCTGGGGTGGGGTGGTAACAGGGGATGTGTGAGGTGAATGAAAGGGAGGGCAGCAGAGTTATGGGAAAGAGGGAATGCACAGCCTCTGGGGCTGGGGCAGTAACACGGAGATGAAAAAAATGACCTTTGGTGATGCATTAAATCATCCTTTATACTAAACATAAATTATCGACACAGTTTTAAAAAAATAATTTTCTGTTTCATTTCAAGGCTGGGGAGAGAGGAAGGGCCAAAGCAGGGCAGGAGGGAAGGGAAGGTCTAGGGTGGGTATGTACCTCAGCACTTTAACAGGTCCCTTGACCTCACTGCAAATCCTTACTTTAAAAAGTCTTTTTGTAAGTCTAACATTGTATCAGCCATCCCCTTCCAGGGCAGCAGTGTGCTTGATGCACATGATGTGGTGGGTAGGGGAGAAGCACAGACCCTACCTTGGCCAACACTCAGATCAGAGCACCTCTGAGTTGGAGCCAGTGCAGGTGGGATGGGAAGGAGGAGATCACAACCTCCTTGCTCTCACTAGCTTCTCCCTTAGGGATAACCTGGCTTGTTCCCAGCAGGGGAAAATGTGATTTTTGATTGAGAAAAGGGGGAGACTGTAGGATGCAAAAGGTTGAGAACCATCAATTCAGTTGCAAAATGGCAAATAGGATTCAAAAGATGCAAAAGAAGTCCCAAACTAAGCAAACATGGATTGGTGCATAGTGTAAAAAAAGTCTGCCAAAAAAAAAATCGATTCAGCAAACATCACTAGAGGATTTGTTTTCTGCTCATGCAGAATTTCCATGACATTAACTGAGATTAAAATAAGCTGGTTTACATAATAGTAACAGCAAAAATACCATCAAAATGTCTTTCCTCTGAGCTGTAGCCCCATCCTCCTCTCAGTACCTGCTTGCCTGCCAGAGTGAACTGAGGAGCAGCACCTTCTGGGGGTCAAACCTGCCTGAATTGTTGAAAGGAAGGTCAACTGGGAGGAGGAGTAGTTTCCTGTAAATTAAATCTACCCTTGCAGATTTCTGGAAGCCACACATTTCTTCTTGAGGCAGGAGTGCCAGCACAGGAAATCAGAGTGATTTTGCTGCCTAGGCCATCACAGTGCCACAGAAGCCACTGACAAACAATACTGCTTCAACACAAGTCTTGCAGAAATTATCAGAGGCAAGTGCACAGTGCAGCCCCTAAACACCTTTCCAAACACAGGCAAAGAGCCTTCACTCAAAAAGTCTGTGTACCCTAAATCTCTACCTGGGGAAACCTTCCTTCCTTGCCTGACCCAGAAGAGTCAGAGGGAGCTGCAACACTTACAGAAAACCAAATCAATGCTAATCATTTGCCTGCACAAAAATGCCTCATTTCTGTGGAAATAACTTATGTAAAACAGCACTTTGTTAAGACAAGGTGGGGGAGGGGGAGGTAATTTAGTGTAGTTATTTATTTCTGTTCTGCATTAAGCCTATCTATGCAAAGCTCTCATGCAAAAAATTGCCTTCCAGTTTAGCTGAAATTTTAATGGAAAGAAAAGACAGGAAAAGAAAAGAAAAGAAAAGAAAAGAAAAGAAAAGAAAAGAAAAGAAAAGAAAAGAAAAGAAAAGAAAAGAAAAGAAAAGAAAAGAAAAGAAAAGAAAAGAAAAGCAAGGCCAATTCTCCTTCACACAAGGAATTGGCTGGTTGTGGAGGCTGAGCAAGGAGAGTGATGGGAACTTAAACAATATCCTGCTTGTACTGAAATCAGAGACATCAGAGAGCAAAGTAAATGCAGTGAAAATTATGCTATTCATAGGGTTTGATGCAGAGAATGTGGGCCTGAGAGAAGCCCAGCAGGGCTGAAGGTTTGGAGAAACCTTCAAGACTCATTAAGATGAGCACACATAATTTTGTAGTGACTCTTTCCTCACATACATAGCTCTTCCCCAACCAGGGCTGTCTTCTGCTTCACCACAGTTCACATCTGACTTTCACTACCCTCATGATCACTGACCCCTCACTGAGAATCAAGTCCTTGCCCATTTCCTTCCTTTCCCTGTGTCCCACTAGGCTCGTTTTCTCCCTCCCCTTAGTGCCATTTGTTCTCTAAGCTCCTTATTGAATCACCTTTGCCATCCACTGCAAGCTCATCCTTTCTGATTTTCAGACAGCCCTAAGTATCAGAATTCTGTCCTCAATTCCACATTCTCAGTATTGTTATTCCAAGTTTTGAGATCTTGAGTCTCAGGCACTTCCCAGTCCTCACTGTCTCTGAGTGTCCATCCACACATCCCATTGTAGTAACTGCCAGGCGCAGCTAGGGAGTATGTGGGAGGTGGGATACAGAGGAAACTGCATCTAGAAAGCAGCATATGTTCAGTGGGGGGAATAGCCCAACTTTCTGGCCCACTTTTCTGACTGTTCTTCCTCATACTATATTTTTCAGGGATGTAACAAGCCTGCATGCTCCTGCCCAACAGTTTCTCATCACAATGAAAAGATTCAGGAGGTGTTCAACCCTAATTTGAGGGTATATCTTCCTTAGTATGATCCAGGAAAACATGTAGGATGAAATCCCAAGTATACAGGCTGAACAAGCTGAGTACTGAAATACCTGCCTTTTTTCCTGTGTGAAATGTGAGTGCTTCTACATTTGGAGCCTTGCCTGTTGATGCTTGCTCTTCTTCCCTGCATGGCACTTCTTCTTTGGCTGGCTCTTCAAGGCCAGGATGGATGGGGCTTTGGGCAACCTGGTCAGGTGGAACATGTCCCTGCCCATGGCAGGGGGGTTGGAATGAGATGATCTTTAAGGTGTCTTCCAACACAAACCATTCTACAATTTTATGATTCTGGCAACTCTCCACTACACAGTAATGTGGATTTTTATGTGGATTGGTGTGAAAATAACTTTCAGGTGCCACGGTGTCATTTATATGTCCCTTACTTGGAATTTTCTAAGAGATTTGTCTGTTTACCCTTTACCAACAGTAAATATAACTGATGGCCAAAGCCAAATCACATGATGCTGCCAATATCATAAAACCTCTGTTTCTAAAAGGCCAGCAAGTATACTATCTCTTAATTTGTCAAACTGTCCCAATGGATTAGAAGATAGGAACTTTCACAATTCAAATTAGAGATGGAGCCTTCGTAAGTGGAATACCACTGCGGAAAGAAATGGGGTAAATAGTTTAATTCTGAAGGGAAAATTGTTCTCTCTTGCATTGGAATGATTGTTTTCCTCCTCCATCACTTGAAAACAAGATACCGGATAATGATTTCACCTTAGACAAAAGGGTAGGAGAAAAGAATTTAGAGTGAGACAGCAGTGCCCTGACACGTGTGGGCATGAGGTCCCATGTTCCTTCAAAAGTGGAGTTCTTTTTTCCAAAGTGGAGTTCCTCCTGCAGAAGCAAAATTTCTGCTCTCAGAAAGCGCCGGGCAGGGAGGGGCGCGGGCGGTGCCACTGTCCGTGGTGCTGATCCGCAGGGACACTGCTCCCGACGACTGTCTCTCCGCTAACTCTCCATCTTACCGAGAGGTATTTATTATTATTCTTGAGGTCTCAACTGTTTTGGTCACATTGTGAACGCTACTTGCACGAAATAGGGGCTGTATGCAAATTTAAAAAAATAAACAAATAAAAATAAGTGGCACACCAGACACTTCCTTCTGGAAGGTGCTGGACTATAAAGCTGTTCTATCATCCAGCAGGATCTGGTCTTTCTCATCCTCTCCCAAATCCGCCTCTTAATTTCAGGTTTCAGGAAGTCCATAAGACAGGATTTGTTCTGTATTAGCAGGAGAAGGAGAAAAAGGAAATTAAAAGTGAGAGGAGGTTTGTAGGATAGAGACTGCTCTTGTCCTGATGGCCAATGTTCTTGGTTGCCCGGGTGAATATTCTGAGTCTTTTCTTGTGTACAGCATTGTATTTTCTTGCATTATAAACCAACCACTGTCTTTTCTGATGTAATGTTTGTGGGTTTTTTTCTCATAGCATTTCTCTTTCTGTCTCTTGCTGTTCTCTCCCTAGCATCACAGTGACCTTCAGTGCCTCTCAGTATCCACAGCCTTTACTGACTTCAAAGTTGCAAGTGTTCAACGCCTTCAAGACTTAGCCTGGTGTTGCACAAGATGGTTAAGTTAGAGAGGAACAACAATTCAGTTGCTTGCTGATTTCTATTGTTTCAATATAGCTACATAAGAATGGGGCTGGACTTGAACAGGTCATAGCCGGAATCAATCCCAACCATCTCTCCAGCAATCAGAATATCCTGCTGGGAACTGAGTAACAGCTGAATTCTTGGTGAGAGAAATTACAGGCATAAAAACAAAATCAAATATACTCCTTGTGCTCATTCAACATTTCAAAGCATATTTATAGGTACTGCTGTATGGCATCTTAAATATTGGAGTTTATAAAGAAACTGGATCAATCCTGTTGGGAAAATAATTTTTCTATTTTGTCACTTTCACTATCTTTGCCCCTGATGAAAAAGGGGGAGAAAGTCACTGAATTACACACTTATTCAGCTTTCATCATCTCTTCTTTGTGCTGTTTGGATAGCCCTGAGAGGGATCTGTGAAGATAAGGAGATTTTGAAGGTCATCTGAAGGTCTTTTCTCAGAACTGGAGCAGGGCCAAGGGAACTGGGCAGGAATATGCTCATGAAAAGCAGAGGATTTCCTTCTGTATGAAGCTATCAAGGGCTTAGTAGGTGAACAGATGACTTTGCAGTATAGGTCCTAGTCAAGTCTCTTCCTTAGACTGCTCCGCTGTATCCATCTTCCTTGCACCCAAATGTAGTTGTCACTGCAAGGAAAAGCTCAGATGCAATTTTACCTGATGAAAATCCCTACATAAGGGAGATATTTCCACCTTATGTTTTCACTTTTCATTTCAAGAAGACAGAAGACTTCAGAATTCTTTAGCTTTTAAGATTTTAAGAGGAAGAATATTCTTCCAGAAAGTTCATAGGAACATTGAAAAATGAATCTGTATTTATTTAGAGGTGAGGCAGAAAGCGTACAGCTGCCAAGGCCTGTGCTGTTAATGGTCTGTGAGGAAAAGCACTGAGCAGCTAATAGTATTTGTCTTGGGAATTGTAGTCAGTGAGCCTTGGGTGGGAACCAAGCTAAATCAGCACTCACTGTTGGTCCAGGATGAGAGTGAGCTAAAACTCTATCGCATGCCTGAGACTCAAGTGCTGTGTAATCTCTGTGGCATAGACATCTAGGAACCACTGTGGATAGCAGATGGCTGCTGAATGGTGAAAGCAGATGACAGATTCTGGGCAATGCAAAACCAAAGGACCTCAAATCCTGATTACAAAAGTCGGTTCTGGAGGTTAAATCAAATCAGCCACCTGAGCAGAAGGGAGTCACGCAGCATTACACAAAGCCAACACACTACCAGACATGGGAGGACTCTTGTAAAAAAGCTCCACCTCCCTTCCTCTCCCCCGCACACATACACACACACTGTCACATACAGCAAAAAAGAAAATCAAGGTTATGTGTTTCCTGAAATATGGTTGGCTGAATAAATACACTTACAGAGAACTCTTTGTAAAGCAATAGCAGAATGAGTAACAGTGCATCGCTACCATGGGAAATAAAAAGGAAAGTAACCCAACTGCAATTCAGCCAGAATCATTCCAAACCCCAAAGGTTGGCCTCTTTTTTTTTTCTTTAATGTGTCTGACATTTTATGGCATCAATAATGCAAACAAAGAGGAAATCATATTTGCAGAACACTAATGCACGGATGTCTAAAGCGAAATACAATACTGATTACTTTTTAAATGAAGCCACCAGGTTTTGATGTGCTGTGGTGGTTAAATTGGTCCATCAAATTCCTTCCAAAGCAAATTCCAGTCCAAAGCAGTAGCTTGACCTTCTTTCTAACCTTGGGTAGCCTTTTCAGCTGTATTCTGATTGGGGGCAGTAAATGTTAGTTTGAAGGAATCTTCCTGATGGGCTGGATTACAGAACTGCCACAACTCCTTCTGAAGATGAAGGGAAATGACAGTTATGTCCTCTCTTCACAGGCTGTCCAAAGCCTCTGGCAAATACAACGGTAGGCCTACTATGAAGAGCTCTGGGTGAGAGGATTTGGGGCTCTAAAAGAGATTTCTAGATGTACTGTTGAGATTTTGTCCTTAGGGCTAGAGGCTAATCTGTTCAGGATCTGGTACCTTGTCTCTTGCCTAGAAGCTCCTGCAGATGACTGCATAGTAATGATTGAGTATGAACATAAGTGTATGAATAAGGAGGTGTAGCAAAAACACAGAAAGAAACTTTCCCTTCCTCTTCCATTGTTTTTAGATACTAGTGGATTTTTCTCACAAAGTGCATTTCACAGATGCATCTTAGGAACAACAGACAGGATTGTCTCTACCCACACAAGAGTGAAGAAACTGTTGTGCTCCTGTTTGGGAAATCTCTCTGCTTGACCTACTCTTACAGCAAAAGACAAGAGGGCTTCAGGTCTGGCCTACACATCCAGCTGATCAGCAGGAGCATTCAGTTCAGGAACCCAGAGACTTCTTTTGCAATGTCCTCTGTCTTGCACTGAGTTAACTGTACGAACTTTAATTTATGCAGTTTTGGTTTGGCAGACAGAGTTAATAGTGTGCCTGTGGGCTGGTGGGTAGGATTGGATGCTGCCATCTCACATCAGCTGGGAGTTTGTCTGCCATTTAGTCCTAGATCATGTCTGATCAGAGCATTGTGTGTGGGGATTGTATGTCTTGGAGTTAATCAGTGCAAGCAGCTAATTGCCACTGGTTAACTAGTACCTTTTAATTAGGACTGCATTGCTGGCTGGATACATGAAGGGAGCTGTTTATCACTGGCAAAAATTTCAGCTTTGTGATGTAAACCTCTTTGGGGAGTAAAAAAAAAAACAACCAAACAAAAACAACAGGCTGGAGCTACTGTCACTTTAGCACGGTAGAAAATCAGTTTCAGCAGAACTGGCCTGGATGAGGTTAGAGTCACGCTTTGCTGGGGTCAAAAATGATAGCAGCTGCTCCCCGACCCTTTCTCCTGTGCAGAAGGGTGGGACACTGTGGGCTTCAGCTGGGATTTACAGGAGATACCCCACATGCATTACAATGAGCTTTGCTGTAAAATTCACTGCACAGAGGTTAATCTAGATGTCAACACTGCCTGACAGCAGTGAAATTACTCCGGGGCAGTGCTCCTTCTGAAGTCTTAATATAACAGTCAATTCCATCCTGCCTGCAGGAAATGAAAGTTTTCTGCTTTGTGTGCGGAATCATCCGGCGCCAATTTTCTCACTGTTTGAAGTCCAAACTGTTTGTGGTCTTGGGATTCACCTCACATTAAGACTTTCACTTCATTTAAAAACTCTGCTAGTCAAGTCCTGAGAACTGCAAGGACAGGAGCTGCACAGGGAGAAAAAGAAGAGGGCATAGGGAGAGAAATCTTATCTCACCTACCACATCGAAATCAAACAGCTTCACCAGCTCTCTGTGCTCTGTAAAGGGAGTGAATGCAGAAACTCGGCTATCTGAGTATCAAGCAGCAAAGACTGGGGAGACTGGAAGCCAGCAGAGTGCGAGAGAAAGCATGCAAGAAGACATTTGGACCTCCCAGAGCTATGATTTTCTTTAGAGGTATTTCAGACCTTCCCTGCTGGGACCTTGTCCTAAGCAGCCAGTAGTTCAGCAGCTAAACTCCCCCTCAGAACAATTGTTCCAGTTTTCAGCTGTGGGATCAGTCGCTTGTGCTGGGCGGGAGATCAGTTCCTATGGAGGACTCCTGACAGCGTGAGGAAACGATGGTTAGATTTGTTGTGCCTCCTTTCCCCTTGAAAAGATGCTAAAATTGTGGGACTAGCAGAAGGGGTAGGAAACAACGGTCATTCCTTTAGTCTGAAAAGGGTTGTCAGATTGGGTCTGTGAGAAACTAGAGCCATCGAGATGAAACCAAACTATCAGCTCACTTAACCCTTGAGGAAAGCTGGAATATTTTGTCCTTCCTTCTCTTTGCTCTCTTATCTTTCTTTCCTCGTTCAGTTTTTCAAAGTTGCAAGCAATAGGACTCCAATAGCTTCTCTCAGGGAGCTGTTTCATGGTTCAGTGGTGTACTGGAAAGGAATAAGAGGCACAGGAGAGATGGAATACTCCTGCATTCCTCTCAGAGCAGCAACTGACGTCTCTGCCTGTGTCATTTCTGACACTGCCAGCCAGAACAGATGTTTTGAAAACACCTACTTTCTCCAGGCTTGAAACTCAATATCCCTGCTTGCAAGGAGAGAGGCAAAGGGGAAAAGAATTTTTAGGACTTAGCAGCTACTTAAACATTAAATGGGTACTGATGTAAGAGACACCTTGGGGTGGGAGTGGAGAATGCGCCTTAATCAGCTCTGTCCATTCCTGGAAAGCAGTGCTGAAAGGAGAACTTTCTCTTTTTCTATTTTTGGTATTCATTTGAGGACAGCACTCTTATGCCAAGGCTCCATGACCCACTATCCATCAGAAACCCACTGTGTCTGAATGGAGAACAAGCCTTTTGGGTTGTGCCAAGACATGCCTGTGCCTGTGAGTCTCACAGCAAAGGAGCCCTCTTAATGCCCAGAGCCTTCCAGCTATCGCAGAAGCCACTACAGCATGGTATCACAGCCAGGATCTCATTTATTCACTTTGCTTGTCCTCATCATGTCCTTACAACCAGTGAACATACCTACAGCTGTTACAAAAACATTGGGTACAAGCCATGGCTGTAGTGGTTCAGCTGATTCCTGGCCAGATCAGGAAAGGATGTAAATATTCCTTGGGGAGGAAGGAAATAAGAAAGATTAAAAAAAAAAGTTCTTAAGATGACATGTTGAGCAAAATACTGTCTCCATGCAGACTGGCACATGAATGCCTGCTGATCAAGTGTTCAGAGCTACCTCTGAGTTTGTTTCTTGTGGTGACCCATGTCTGCATTCTTCAACACACATCCTGAACTCAAGGAAACCTATGCATTTGAGTTCTGGGAAATAAGAGCCTTTCACATGAAATGAAACAGCTCATGTAGTATTATACTTCTGTCTATGCCCCTGAAAAAGCATAACTTTTCAGACCTTCTTTTAGTTGCATTTTCTTATAGGGAAAAAAAAGAAACCCACAGAAAAGCACAAACCCTAGCAATTTTATTTTCTGCCTGCATAAATGGTCCCTTGATTTCACTGGTTTCTGTCTCTTTTTTAAACCAGTATTTGCCCAGCATTATAGCTAACTTTTCCTGGAGCTCCAGTATATTGCTATTTTCTTTTGTTTTTCCTTGTATCCACTGTGCTACTTAAAATTCTACACCACACTCCCCAAATGTGTCTCGATTTCCCAAACCAAGATACTCACTTGCCTTCTAAAACCAGCCTTTTCCTTTCCTTGGCTCTTTTATTTCCCCACATATTTTCGCACCTCATTCCACCCACTCCTGGGGACAAGCAAGCAGCTTAAAGCTAATGATGTCTCTCAAGCAAGCAGCCTCTCCAAAGGCATTCCAGAATTTTCACATTTGTCTGTGCAGCACGTGTTCCCAGAGACACCCATCTGCAATTCAACATCCTGCAGACCCAAGGATAGGCCTGAAATGAGGCAGCTCAGACTTCTTCACCCCCAAAACACATGCATTGAGGGACACTTAAAAAGACCAGATGGGCAAGTTTTGCAGGAGACAGGATGGACTTTCAGTCTGGCAGATAACTGTATGTCTTCCCTTTGCTACATTTCAGCTTCATCTCGCAACCTGACAGACTGGCATGGAAGAAGAAGTAACAACTGGAGAAGACAAGACAGATCACTGAGAGACTCTGAGGCTGGAGTCACATTTACTGTCCACAGTTTGCAGCCCTGACACAAAATTTCCATCTGTACCATGCACCAAAATAGCACCTTCACCTCCAAGAAAGCATCATTTCCGTGACACCCTTGGGTGACCTAGTTGGTGCAAACAATTTTGATTTTTAGGCAGCAGGGTGCAGCTGGGACAGGGAAGACACCACAGCCCCTTCTCTGCTGTGCTCAGACTGGAGTTCCTTCCAGCTGCTTTTCACAAGTCCCTTGAGAAAACTCCAGATGGAAGAGCATGCAATCATAGATTGGCTGGTGGTGGAAACATTTGCCTGGACATGCTGGAAATTAGGCCTGGCTTGTTCCAGAGCTGGGTACCTGTTGGTACTGGTTCCCAGGCAGCAGGGAACCAGTTGTCTGCTCTTAGTAGAGGCATGGCATTGGGAAGTATCCTAGAAAGAGAGAAGGAACATGAACTCATTTCTCTTTGACTCTAACCAGTCCCCACACTCAGATTTTGGCACTCTGTGAGTTTCCTCCAAAATCTGCTCTTCTTCCTCACCCCACAAACAGTGGAGCCACACCAGAGCTTGTATTCCCTCAGGGAAGTTTGCCATCATCCATGCAGATGGGCAGCTCCACTTCTGGTCCAGGAAAGGTGCTTTTGAAAATGAGGTCTCAGGGTGTTCACCAGGAACACAGCACAGCTGCTTTCCCTCTCCCCCTCCAAAACTATCATTCTAAAAAGGGATGTAGCAGTTTCCATCATGTCTTTGAGCACAAAACAATCTCCTCCTTCTCCCCAGAAAAATTCCATCCAGCACTGATCCAGGGGCCTAGAGCAGCAGCAGCAGCAGCAGGGCAGATGTCACACCTCAGAACTGCAGATTATGCAGCTCCTCTGAGCAATTGTTCACAATTAGCACTGACAAAAAGACCTTTTTCTGAGGCAGTCACTGCATGTCATGGGGCTAACAGTAAAGCAGTCAGCACCTGAGCCTTTGTCTCAGCCCCTTCACATCTTCTGGGGACTCATAAACTCCCCTTGTAGACTACTTATTCCTAAACATGCAGCACCAAGGCTCGGTGCCATGCTCAGCTCCTGAGCTCACCTTGCTGTTGTGACCATCAAAAGAGGTGGTGAAAGGGACAAAGTGGTGGAGCTGGGGAGGAGGGGAAGGAGGAAAGAAGGAAGCAAGGGAGGATGTAGTTGCTGTGCAGAATGGTGACGGGAATCTCATGAAATGGGAACACAGTGTCTGGAGGTGACTTGATAGTGTAAAGGCCTGTGACATTGGCAAAAAAAAGAAATGAGAGCGTAAGAGTGACAGAGAGGAGTGGACAAAATTGTGGCCTTGCACAATCTGGGACAGTGCCCAGGAGCCACAAGAGCAAGAAGCCACTTGGGGGTAAGAGACAGGCAGTCCCAGGGAAGGGTTTGCTTTTGGAGGCTCTGGTCAATTAACAGCCATTGCTTGTCCTCCCCCTGTGCAGAATCTCTAGTCCTTTCAGCCAAAGCAGCCTGCACACAAAGGGCCAGGCCAGGGCTGGCAACCTTTCAACCAATCTTTTTCACTTTCAAAGCTGGACCTAAGTAGGCTGATGTGGAAAACAGGACGTCTTCTCCCAAAGGAGCAAGATCGTACTATGGAGGGTGTCATGATACGC
>NW_008665567.1:89353-100064 GCF_000695815.1 Acanthisitta chloris
CACACCCTTGTCCATGACCATGCCATCTTTGGTGTCCACGTTGTGAGAAGCTGATGCCTGTTCAGCAGCAGTCAGCCCAGGCACAAGTCTGTCCCACTAGCCCAGATCTCTCTAGCACACAGAGGAAAGTTATGTCCTTACTCCCACATGGCTACTGCCACAAACCATCTCCCACCCCAGGCTTGCACTGCTCATTGCACAAGCACAGAATAAACCTATGGTCACTGTTGCCACCACAATTCTCCTTGTGGCAGTGTCCCCTGCCTCTGTCTGAAACCATAAGACAAGCCATGCCAGAGCCATGGGTGAGACATACAGATAGGATGAGGAGAGGACACAAAATCTTCCGTTTCAGGGCCAACCATAACCAGAGTCACCTATCTCCCCTTGCATCCTGGCCATGAACACTACTTTGGCCACGGGGAAGAAGCCAAGATCCTTTCTTTGTCTCCTCTTCCCCCATCTGCATTCTCTCCCAGGCAAGTGCTACATCCGAACAGGCTATTTTTGTGCCGGCAGTTGTTGCCTTCTCAAAATTGCCTTGACAATGCCTGTGCCGCCCGCTCCCTGCCTCCTGAGAGCAGCTGCCAAGCTGAGGTTCGCCCTCATCCTCCATTAACCACACGAAAAAAGACCAAGAAAGGTTTTGTATTCTCAGCCCGGTCTGGACAAGCAGGATTCAGAGCCTGGCTCAGTATTTCCACAGGTCAGGATTACTCCCCACCCGGGGCCATGGGCCGTAGGGAGGATGCTGCCGCCTCTCCCTCGCGGTCCCCACCACCCCCTGTCGCTGCTGCTCATTGGGATGCAGGGCTGGCCGCTGCGGCCATCCGCTGAGCCGTCTGCTCCTGAAGGCACCTTCCCCTCCTTCCCCTCCCCCCCCTCCCCCCGGGGCTGCCTGTGGAGCTATTCTTCAGCCTCTGCATTTCACAACAGCTCAAAGGCAGATGCATCAATCCTTTCAGGGGATGGGGACGTGAGGAGAATGGCAAGGGAGCCGCAGGCAGGTGTTGGTAGGTTCCCAGACATCTCACAAGCCTTGTCCCCCTCCGTATTCCCCGCTGGCTTGTGCCTGAGGCTTGGACCGAGGCAGGAACGGGGAAGGGAAGAGGATGGGGAGGAAGAGCGCAGGGATATGCTGACCCCATAGACATGCCCAGCCAGGATGCAGGCATGTTCCCAGCTGTCTGCATGCTGGAGCCTTTTCCCCGTGAGAGGAACAGGATCCAACCCTGCTCACTGCAGGTTTACACCAGGGAACAATTTGGCCATGGTGCAGACACCCCCGGCCGCTAGCAACCATGAAGAGTGGGGAGGAGTGGTGGGGATGGGGCTGTCCCTCCCAAAGTGACTGACCGCCCGGGGCGAGCGGCACTCCTGTCTCGCACACTGAAATGGGTTGGGGAATGATACAGGACCGGGTCCCCAGGACCCCCCTCGACTCCCAGGCACAGCCGCTTTGGTCCCGCTGCTCTCCCAGCACTGGCAGCAGCCGGCAAGGGGCAGAGGGAGGGCTGGGTCAGGCCAGCTCGTGATCTGTGGGAGGGCAGCTGGTTCCCGGAGTGTGTTTTACCCGTAGGTGCCACAATCCTTTGACTGTGTGTTCAAAAGCCTTGAGTCTATACATTTAAGAATCAGCAAATTAGAAAAATTGTCCTGAAATGTTGGAGGGAGGAAAAAGGCAGGAAAGGCAGAGAGGGATGGGGAGGGATGGAGAAGGAGGGAGGAAGAGGTTGATAAAAGAGAGTTCATCCAGGGGCACTGCCCTGGCTTTCAGCCCATCACCTGCGGGCTGGAAAGAAGGGAGGGAGGCAAGGACAAAAAGGGAGAACTGATTTCACACATTCAGTGCATATCATACAACCAGAGCAAGGCTTTCCTCCCGGGGCCCCTACCCAGGATGGCATCCCTGCCACAGCCAGTCTAGAGCCCTGCCCAGCAGCCCAAACCATACTCAGAGCAGGGTTACAATTCACTGCTTCATTGCTTGGGGGAAAGTTACCTTCTCCTTTCTTTCTCTGTCTTTTTTTTTTTTTTAAATTATATATACCTTTTTAAGTACTTTTTCTCCCTTTTTTTGTTTGTTTCTTTTTTTCTTATTTTTAAAGTCTTACAATTTTCTGTAACAGCAGCTTCTTTTTGTATTGGTGTGGAAGTTATATATAGAGAGATATCTATAAATATATATAAGCCAAACTGCCTTACAGGTTGTTGTTCTGTGGGATTTTTGTTGGTTTGCGTTTTGTTTTGCTTTTTTTTTTTTTTCAGTGTTGTATGTGTAGCAGGCACTTGAGTTTATATGAAGATGTTTGCTTGGGAGCTGAGGGGCAAAGGACTTGGGAGGGGGAGAGGGGAGGAAGGACGGAATAAAGGAGAAGGGACTTCCAACAAGTGGCCACTGCTAGCCAAGGATGTCCAGGTAGATTGGTGTGGCCTTGCCCAGAGCATGAAGGATCTTGTAGATCTCCTTGATGTTGAGCCGTTGCTGAGGTTCTCTCTGCCAACAGCCCAACATGATGTCGTAAACCTCCTTGGGGCAGACTCGAGGCCTTTCCAAAACTCGGCCTTGGGTAATGCACTCAATGACCTAAAAGAAAGAAAGAAAAGAGACACTGTACACCAGCTGGGCAGTTTCTGGAGGATGTACTGTCCCAGCTACTTCTTGGCTGATGTGGTACCATTTAGTGAATGGGAGCACTGAGAAGCCAAGAGGTCTGCAGATTCTCAAAGCTCACCTGTTCGTGTGTTGTTAATGATAATTTTACACTGAGAAGTTTGTCTCCAGCTGCAGTCTTGCAGATCCCAAAAACTTTCCCCATTTGACACCTACCTACCTCAATGCATTCTCCAAACAGGAGGTCACAAGCAAATGAAGGTTTTAATTTATTATGTCAGTTTTTCCTGCTAAATGAGGAAGGGAAAAAAGTCTTCAAATCCCCAAAGTAAAGTAATATTTTGCACAGCTGAAATTTTATTTTTCTTGCCTGAAAACCAAGACTCCTTTCCATTGCAAAACCCAGGAGAGTTGTACAAGGAAGAGTTGTACAGTATCTTTTCCCACATACATCTCCAAGCACAGCTTTGCCTCATTTTGACATAGAAAAGCAACTAAAAGAATAAAACTTCATGTCAAATCACATCTGTGATGGAGAAAAAAATTTTCAGTGCTATCACTCTGTTTTGGGTCAGATCAGTGCTGCTAATGAGAAAAATATGAGCTCCTGGGTAACATTAAAGTCTCTTCAGAGGGATGCCACTGGAAAGGACTTCCCTAAGTGTCTGTTTGTGTTTTGTTCACCAGAGGAATGAATGCAAAGGGAAGGGAGATATGATTTGTTAAAGAGCTGCTATGACACTCTGGCTTCCTTGGTTGGGGTTGATGAGTCCCAGCATTGCAGTGTGCAAGTGACCTGCCACACTCTGCAGATAAACACTGGTCCTAAACAATGTGTTGAGGGAAGCCACCCAGTGAGTGGTGTTTGGAATTTATCATTTATGAATAGTAATTGTCCTGCTGCATAGCTCAAGGGATACTTATCACTTTGCTGTTTGTATATAAATACAGAGGGGAGAGATTTGGACCTGCTGAAAGCAGGGTGAGGAAGACACAGCATGCAAAGAAGCCTGTATTGCCATAGTGCTGCTGGCTGCTGACTTGTGGGAGGAGGTGAGTTATGGTTTCTGACAGGACATCCTGGACATGCACAGGAACCCTGTGGTGGGCCCTTTCTCTCCAGGGCAAAGGAAGGGCATAGGCAGAAGTTAATGGACTGGCTAAGTGGTGGCCTGTCTCATTCCTCTGCTCAGACAGAGTCTTTTCCAGCCTTGAAAAAACATGCTGAAAATATTCTGGGGGTATGAGGCCATGCAGATGGCACAGGGGGGAGCAGCATCCCAGCCTTGCTAACATCAACACCTAGCAGTGGTGATACTCAGCTAGTCTTGTACTTGCTCATGGTCCAGACCTGGCAGCTAGGAACTTGGCACAGGCTCATTAACCTGCTTCTCCATGGGACCCTGCTGCTGCAGTCAGGCTGCAACAGAGACTTGCTCTGATACCACATCATCCAGGAGCTGTTGGAGGTATCAGTCCTCTGCAGCCACCCACATTCTTCCCACCTCTCAACAAATTGTGAAAAACAGTCCAGATGAGAGCCAATGTGACTCCATCTCATCAGAATTCTGTGGTCTGTGGTGGGACTCCTTAGCAATCAGAAAGAAGTGGATACAACAATAGGAAAGAGAAGGATGAGATTTTATCCCAGGGATGGCAGCAAACCAATACAGCTGCAGATTTTAAACAGCCTTCTTCCTCAAGATTAAGGGTGATTACTGCCCTGCAAAGGAAACTGAGGCAGAAGGCATTAGGCATAGCTGAGCTGTCACATTCCAGCATGCCTATCACCCATGTACAAGCTACACGTGCTCATTTGTGTGTGTTTGTATTTACCCTCGCAGGGAAATGCAAGAGCAGCTCATTAAATAGCGTGACAAATAACTTCTGTCGCTGTCGATTCCATTGTTTGTGTCTCTAAAATGTTTGCGTGTGCTACTTTGGGATATACAGTCAGGCCCCATTGAGCACACGAATGGGCAAGTATTAGAGCTGTAAAGCAACACCTTGGATTTGCCATCTCTGCAACTCACTTAATTAAGGGATCTGTATCCAGAAAGCAGAAAATGCACATTTCTCATTACAAAAGGTGAAATTTCTGAAATCCATTAGATACACAGTAGGATAAAAATGTGCAAGGTTCCCACACACTGCTATGTCAATGCATCTTTTTCTTCTTCTATAATACCCCCTGCTATTCTGAGCAAAAATCTTCCAATGCATTTCTGCTGATGTGCCTCAAATCTCAGCACTGACACCCTGCTAATCCCAGCCAGCCTTCCCTCAACATTTTTACAGTGCAGCCCTGTACTGGTGGGCTGCAACTTTTGGCTAGTCAGAGAAATAACAAGGACAAACCAGCTCCTTAGGTTCCACCCTCAGTGAACTGGGGGAAAAAATATAATAGATATCCCAATGGCAAAAAATACCATGGAAATGTGCCACATGCAATATAAAAGGCTTAAAACAATCCCTGACAAGCTGGAAACTCCAGTAAGTGCCTCGGTTAAAAGAAGGAGAAAGCAGAAGAAATTCAGGGAATGGCAGTAACTTAGCTCCCCGCAGTAATTTGGGTATTCCCAGTTGTGGCAGCAACCTGATAGTTTATCAGATAGGTCAGAGGTATATCAGGAACTTAGCAGGGAGAGGCTGAGGATGAACCAGTATACAGCTTTGGCAGAGCCCTTTGATTGCTGCATGCCCCAGTTTTCCCAGCCTTTAAACTAAAATAGTGACACATATCCTATGGCTTCACCATTGGAGTGTCAAGGAGAAGACCACTCGTGTACAAACTGCTTTGAAAGCAACCTGGAGAGATAGCAAAAAGTATAGTTTCCAGCTGAGGTGTCTCAGCATTTTTGTACCTCTGTGTTTGAGAGCTGGAACCAGGGCTGTTTCCCATACGTGAAGATCTCCCAGAGGATCACCCCAAAGCTCCAGACGTCACTCTCTGTTGTGAACTTCCTGTACATGATGCTCTCCGGAGGCATCCAGCGAATAGGCAGCATGGTGTGTCCTCCAACCTGGGAAAGGCACAAGGAAGTCTGAGTGCTGAGAGTCCTGAGGAAGGGGTGAGCCCTGATATGACATGGACAAACTCAGGGCCTCCCTGAGAACTACAGCAACGAGGAGCTGCTCCAAGAAGCTAGGCTAGCTACTGCCTCCCCATTCATGGGCTCACCCGCCAATCCCACCTGGTTAACATGATGGATAGGGAGTGAAATGAATCAATACAAATTATGTCCTCTCCACCCAAAATGGGCTTGTAAAGAAATCAAATGCAAACTGCCCTACAGTCTGGTGAACGAGGAAGCAAAGCAAGAAACAAAAAAAAAAGGGCCTCAGTGAGACACCCACCAGAAATACAGTGTGAGGTCTTTCCCTCTTCAGAAAGGTTCCCTAAAAGCCATACACAGGCATCAGCACATCACCTAGTTGCATGAAAGATTTTGTGCTCATAAAACTGTTTTACAGGCCTTATCAAAGAGTGCTTTGAATATGTAAATGACTGCAAGACCACACTGCTAAAAGGCAGGCTGTTGGTAAAGAACAGGCAGGGGTATGTCTGGCATTTAAAGGAGGAGGGAAAGCCAGCCCCTTTGGAGAATTTGGAAATGGAAGAGCCTGTGGGTGTATCCCATTGGAGAATGCCAAGCCAGGGCAAGGCACTTTCTCAGGTCAGGGTCGATCCTTCTCTACGGCACACAAATCCAGCAGGTATACAGGAGGCTTGCAGGATACATGCAGTCTAAAATCAGGTGGTTGTACCTTTGGATTCACTAGAGATTCCTAAAAAGTGTCTCTGAGCAGGACAGGTTTTTTCTGTTCTGTCCTTCTGCATAAGAAGCTCCATCTGTGGGGAAACAGCTAATTGCTACAACCAGCCAGAGCTGGAAGCAGCAGGCCTGCAAGTCTCCAGCACTCATATCTGCTGAGGGTAAAGTATCCAAGGTTTTAGTGGTGATGAGAAGAAGTGCTTTTGTGGTGCTGCTTGGAAGACTGCTTGTCTCATTATGGACACCAAAAAAAGCAAGTGCTAATAACTTTGTAGCACTGCAACAGAATCAAACAGGCAGAAATCTCCCTGGTCCTATGAAAGATGAGGGGAGAAGGTATCTGCTATCTAAGATTCCAGCATACGTGTGGCGATTCAAAATAATGAGATGGTTGTGCTTGCTTGGATGAAAACATTTCTTGTACAAACAAAAGCTTTCCTCCAAGCTGCCAGTTTTCCCACAGGTTTCACTGCCTGATTAAAGCAGAACTAGTGTGGGGAAGGGTCAGTAGAGAGACACTGCAGTGCTTGGAAGCAAGAGGGATGGTGCTGGGAGATGTGTTGGAATAGGGTGTGAAAAGGGTAGGATGCTCAACAGTCTTTCTGCATGGAGGGGTTCAGACTTCTCTTGGGTTTGACAGAATTTAGACTCAGGCTTGCAGTGTTGTACTCAGAGGGCTGCAGATCAGATCCTTCCTCAAAAAAAAGAGAAGGAGTATTAAAAGTCTCAGGAAGATCTTTCTTTCCTAAGTGCAGATGCATGAAGATAAGGAGCTCATCGCAGCTCTACACCTCCTGTTTAGAGGCAGCTTGGCTGGCATGTTCTCAGCTTGCTGCTCTGAACTCCCAAGAACGTTCTGCTGTAATGGAAATGGAAATACGCTTTTCTTTGTTTGTTCCTTTGAAACCCTGGCTGCAATTTTAGCTCTTTTCTGCATTCCCAGCTTTTACAAGTTGCTTTCCCTTCTTGTGAAGGGCTCTGAGGAAACATTATCAGCAGAACAGGACATATATCAAACTTGATTGTTGCAAAAACTGTTTTGTGCTAATGCTTATTTTATTCTCCTTTAAGTAGCACTAACTCTTCAGTTTTCCAGCAATCTCAAGATGATTACTTATTGCAAAGCTCTCTACATTTGCAATATCCTGAATCTTGCAGGATCATTTGTGATTACAGGTAGTACAAGGTACTGAGTACAGTTAACTCAATTTTGAACAGGTCTTAGAGCAGTTCAGAATGTATGAACCAGGCCCTCATCTTACACAGGCAGTATTACAGCTGTACAGCTCGAATGGGAGGGCCCTAATTTACACCACTTGAGGATCAGGCTCTGACAGCAGAGCAGAGAAGCCAGTAGTCCCATCTCAGTTCTAATAAGCTAAAATAAAGTTAAGGTCTTTGGTCTCCTTTAGACACATCCTGGTGAAGAACTGCCGGTAAAATGACATACACAGTCATCAGTTCTTCTAAGTATGTGATGACACAGTTCATATTGTGGAGTCCAGGGACTGCCCAAGCTTTCCTTACAAACCTGCGGGTCATGTAACATATCTTTTACTAAGAGTTAATCTGGTAATTATTAAGTTTTTTGGGGAAAAAAACCCTAAGCATTGCCCAGAAATACATGGCTCCCAAAAGATGGCCCAGCCATGCTCAGAGGTAAGAAGGTGTCCCTTGCAGAGGCATTCTCAAACAGGATGTCATGTTTTTGATAGCAAATGCTAAGTCTTGCACTTGCCAGCTGGCTGTAAGCAGAACAGGCATCGATTAACCTGTACCATAAAACCACTCCAATGTCTAGCCTAGCACATAAGGCTGACTATTACGTTTTAAAGCATCACCTTTGACTATCCCTTACTGCTTCCCTCACAAACTGATTAGGATTAAAATTCCTGTTTCACAGATGAAGAAACAGATGCAGAAGGCAAGGAAAGGCCCTTCTCTGAAGCTGTGTAGTAAGTGAATGCTAAACTAAGTCTTCTTGGTCTGCAGTCAGCCATACTCTGTTATTTGCTGATGTAGCAAAATGATTTAGAGCTGAGCAAAGAGGGATTATGCTACTGATGCCACAGGAAGTAGAGTGTGTCCTGGGTGACAGAAATCCTTTGCATAACATGTAGTGGCTGTGAGATGTGTTATGCCACTGTAGACTTGCGCATGATTCCCACAGCTACATACTTGTTTTACAGGACCAGCCATTGCCAGAAGCATAAAAGCAAAATGATGCTATTAAATCAGGCTGAAAAAAAAGGGTGCTGTTTATTTCTTTTGCAAAGCCAGTTTACAAGGCATGTCCTTGGCTTTGGAAAGAATTGTTATCATGTTTTTAGGAAGAAGGGGAAAGTTTGTTTCAGTCAAACCTCTGCTTGCTTAGAGCTCAGCCTAGCAAGTTTCAGACGTAAGTAACCGCAGGACAGGTGCTTGTGAGGAACATGCTATTTCTGAGATTTCTTTAAAACAACCCTGTCATCTTCCCACTCCATCTTCTCCATTTCCCTTGGGAGCTAGGGATGGGGGAACCCGGCCATCAAGTAGGTTCATCTTCTAAAGGTCCCTAAGGGTAAAATGTCCTGAAAGAGTGGCATTGCAACATCTCCCCTGGAGACACTCCACAACCTGGAAGAGGGTTTTGCTTTCAATTTGAAAGCAAATAAGACAAGTAAATCCTCTTCTATTCCTCTCTTAAAATCCAGTGGTGCTGCCAAGTTCGCCCTTTTTCCTCGTTATTTTAATGCTTCATAGACCTGCAGACTGGCCTCTTTATCCCATTGCCATGGCTGTCTAGCTTTGCTTGACATTTTTAGCTCTCTAACTTTCTCTCCCTAGATCAACTCCCACTGCCCACACTGATATGTTATTCCCACTGCTTTGCTCTTTCAGTTTGCAGTGCTATCCTGGTAATAAATAGAGCAATCAGTGTACATCGTCTGAGTGGCCAAAGTTTCCTTCTTCTCTCTCCATTTCAAGATCACAGTATCACCTACTCATTTCCATCCCTTTCTAATGGATGCTCCCAAGTGTATGACCTGGTCTATGGCCACATGTTTCTGATACTGTGGCCTCTGCTCTGAAGCTTCATTACACATCCAAGCCAGTAAACTTGCAAGATAGCCAGCCACTCCCTCTGAACAGCTCATTGCTGTATTAGATATGAACCTCAGGGAGCTGGGGGAGGTTCATGAAAGGCCAGCATTAATGGCCATTAGGGAGAGAGATAATTACTTAATGCTAGTACAGCACTCTGAGGATGTAAAGCTATATAAATGCCATGTACAAGTAGTATTATAAGGCTTGAGGTTTGTCTGCGACCAATGAAAGCTGGTGTCTGGGGAAAAAATTCTCCTTGTCCCAGCTTTCTGAATGACATCCAGCAGATTAGGAAGAGAAACAATGACATGTTATCCCCAATGAGTCTGACAGTACAGCAGCAGGTAGTGGAGCAGCAGTGTTCAGCAAAGACTGTGCACTACAGCCACAGTTTCAGCCACTAACAGAAATAGCATGGAAATCAAATCCAGAGTAGGGTTGAAAAACCCTCATGAGAACTTAGAATTGGTGAGAATACAGATATTAACATGCTAAAGGCAGCTTTCCATGCGAAGCCCTGTTTTCCCCCTTCCAGCTCACACACTTGTGCCAGGACTGTAGCCCAAAGTAGCATTCAAAGAGGAGTTACTGAACCATGACTCTGTGCTCAGAGCTGAAGGTTGCTTCATGGATCTCAGCTAAGAATAAGATTTGGCCTCTGGCATACTCTAAGGTTGTGGGTTTATTTTCATTGTTGTGCAGTTTCCATCCCAACACTGAAATAAAATTTAAAAAAATAAATCAATGCTTTTGTCTTCTTTGGTCATTTGACATTTGCTTTCCAAGGTCATTTGACAGCTTTCTTCCTGTCCCTGGCATCCTTGATGGAGGCCACAACAGCCACTGTAGGTGTCTTTGTATGGTGCAGCATTATTAGACCTTTCCACTTATGTGCAGGAAGTGGAGACTTTTGAGTTTGTGCAGAATCACATAGTAGTAGTGAAGACCTTGGAATCATTCCTCTCCAGGAAAATCCACTCAACACTCAATCCACTCAATTTAGTGATAAGACACACATTCTCTGATTGCTGTCTCTATTACTGCTGCTTTAGGTAGGGATGACCTGGGAACTTCTTTAAATGCAGACCTGGCTATCATCCCAGGCTGGGCTGCACCAGAACATATGTCCTTTAGACCTCAGCACTAGGAACTGGGTGATCACTGGAAGATACTTAGCTCTGAGCCTTCTCCTAGCAGCCAGATGTATGTCCCCATCAGGACATGCTGATTCCTG
>NW_008665567.1:100075-121794 GCF_000695815.1 Acanthisitta chloris
CAGCAGTTCTGGGCAGCCTTGTATGAATAAGAGCCACAGGTGGCTAGGTCACCCGAGAGCAAAAAAAGAAAGCAATGAAAGAAAGAAGCAGGGAAAGCTGCTCTGTTTGGCTAAGTTGAGCTCTTGGAGAAGAACAAACAACAAACAAAACTGCTGTAGATCGTGCCTTTGTGAGTCAATGTTTGTCAGATCAGGTTGGGGCACAAGAAGGTGACTTCTCAGGGGCGATGCAAAGGGCAGCACACGCTCATGGCTGAGGATCCAGGAGGAGACACTCCTTCCCTACCTTCAGTCTAGACCAAGCAGCACTGAGAGAGGTTTCCCTATCAGATGTGCCAGTATTTTGCCTCTGTAAGTCTTGATTCCTGGGCACCTTTTGCAAAGCAAAGGGATTAACTCTGACATGCCAGACAGAGCTGAGCTTTGCTGAACCTTAGCTGTCCCACACTTCATAGTTTTAACTGTCACCTTACTAGGCTCTTAAGTACCCAAGTAGTTTAGATCAGAGGCAGCTGAATTTAACCGCAGGTTGTGACTGGATGAGATTCCCAAATGCTTTATCTGTAATTTCCTTTCAGCTTATCCAGAAAGAAAGGTGCTAGCTATATCTGAGACTGCACCATTGCCAGAATTACTCTGGCCTCCATAAATCCCCAAGGTGTTCTCCTGACTGAAAGGCATCACACATTATGGCCGTACCAGCCCCCAGGCTGAGCCTCTTCTAAGTGATTCAAATGCCATCACAGCCCTGTCCTTGCCTTCACTTCTCCTGTCTTTGCCGTCACTGCTGTCATAGTCAGCTCTGAACGTGAGCTTAAACACAGCCAGCAAACAACAAAAAGCTTCCATCAAACTTTTTTACTTACTTGATTGATTGTGTCCTCACCATGCTCCTTTCTCTGGGAATGGCAGATGTTATCCTCTCCCAGTTATCGCAGGCTACACCAACCTCCATTGCAGGTCCTGGCAGTGCCACAGCATAAGGCTGGCAGCCTGCTTCCCTGCATGCCAGTGACTCAAGACATCTTAAAGCCATTTTCGAGGGATTTTGGTGATTTACAGAATGAATAAAGCAACCTGGAGTTGTTTCTCCTACTTGCATGGAGCTGTGCTGGGTGTCTCAGCCTCACTCAAAGAAGGGGAGATGCTGGTTGCCTGCTGCCAGAGGGGAGAGGGTTGGATTTACCCAGAGAGAGTATGGGGAAAGGAACCAAATGTCCCTGCCATGAGGTGGTGTAAGGAGCCAGATGGACTTACTCAGGAGCAGGAAAGACTGACCAGGCAGGGTTAATGTGAAACTGAGAAAGGGGTGAGAGCTTCCTGCTGTCAGTAGGACTGTTTGGCAAGGGACTGTTTGTTCCCCCTAGATGCACATACTGTGTTTAAACATGAGGCTAAAAATAAAGCCTGCCATTGACATTGTTTTTCCTTACTTCATTTAACAATCTAGTTGCTTTATGACCTGTAATTCTGAATCACGTTGAATCAAGCGGTGTAATTTGCAAGCAGGGACAGCGGCCTTTCCCCCTACCCCTCATCTCTGCTCCACTGAGCGTGTTTTAATCCCACGGTTTTCAGCATTCTTAATGAGCCATTAACAAGCTGCCAATTACTTATGCAAATGGAGGGGGGCAGGCATGGAGGGTTGGTTGTAGCTAGAGGTAAATTCTGCTACCTAAAAACGGCCTGAGATAAATCTCTGTTGCTCTAAGAGCTGCCTGTGCCCAAGAGTCCTCTCAGTTATACTATCTGCCATCTAAAAATGCCAGAGGTAATGCAGAGGATGGTTAAGAAAAGAGAAACAGAGGAGTAATTGCAGATATATTTGTAATTATGTTTACCAATAATCTGTTTGGTGTGCTCCTTATCAAAGCTCACCCTTCTCCTTCCCAAAACTCAAAGAAGCAGCACCCACTGCTCAGAAATAGCTGCACAAGCAGCCTACAGAGGAACAACAGCCAGTTTCACATGTTCATCTAAGTAAATGCTCCAGAAGTCATGATCTCCAACACCAGGACATAAACTGTAAGAAACCCCATCCATGCCTCATTCAGCTGGGGGGACATGGGAGCAGAGCAGCTGCAGTTTGCAAAGCACCTAGTAAAGAGGTCAGTGAGGCCATCACCAGCTCCTAGAAGGTTCTAAACCCTTGTCTTAAATGTTGCTGCTGGAGCCTTCCCAGGTGAAGGAGAGCTGTCCAGCCTTCTCATCCCTAGGGCCACCTGAAAGCTCCTTGTGGCCCAGAACAACAAGACCCCACACTAGAATCTCAGACAGCAGAGGAAAGTGGTAGTATTGGAGATGGATTCTCTGGTAGGTATCCTACTGCTCCACTGTGGGTTGGCACTGGGCAGCTGGTGTGGGTGCTGTGCAGAGGGATGCATGCTGCTGGTGGCCTCTGCTATCTTCTGCAGCACAGCCACAACCTGGGCACCACATCTGGACTGGTCAAAGGCTGTCAACTAAGCCACTTTTCTCATGGTCACTGCCTAGTTAACAGCAGAGGCTGGGAATGCCACTAAACCTATTCAAACTACAGCTTTCAGATAGTTTGTCAGGCACCATACAGATTTACCAATTTGTTTCCACCAGGCTGGAGACTCTTACACCACACCACACTTCTTTAGGACAGGCCTGCTCAGAGACATCCAATACCCATGAGACAGCACAGGTCTCTGCTGATTCCAGCTTCAAAGGGGATCTGTAGTCTGCAGAGCCTGCATGTGCCAACAGAAACTGTACATGACTGATCTGCATTATCATTTTGCTAGTGATACTACAAGAAGTGTTTAATAGCTCCAAAGCTAATCAGATAGAGGCTAAGTTAAACCATCACGATGCAAGGAAAACATCCGCTGGGATGCTGCTCTTTTGGCAATGAGGAGAATGAAAATCAAGTCAGTTTCTGGCATTGGAAAGCAGGAAGATTTTACCAATAAATTTTAACCTGGTGATATAAAAGCAAAGTCTCAAAATGGCCTGAGAAATGCAACTTAGGAAATAGGAGCAATAAAGAGCTTGCATGTGTGATCACTCCATGCTAAAATGCTTTCAGATGTGTATCTCATAAGCTCCTTTTCCATCGTCCATCTCTCTCTGTCTTGGCAGTGACTCCCTTTTGGGTAACCAACAACACTCCGTCTTTGTCTGCAGCCAGAGCCATTCCTGACTTAGGACTACACATGATTTAGATAAGGCTCCATTACTTAACTTCTGGATCCTGGATAATCAGTTCAACTGCCTTGGCATTAATCATAATAATATTCAAAATTCATTAGGCTAGATTGTTTGGAAATCTATTTCTTGTTAATGTCAGATTCACTGAACATCGGCCTGGCAGCATACAGACAGAAAACTAATACAAGGCAGGGTGTGGGACCTCCCTATGGAAGCAGTCCCTTTCTTTATGTGCAACTGGAGTGCAATGTGGCAGCTCCTGCCTGGTTTGTCATTTGTGAATCTTGTTAAGAGCAGTGGAACACCGTGAGCATGCCAAGCTGCCTGCTCATTGATCAAAGGGCAGCTACAGGAATAGAGCTGGATATATAGTATATAGTTACTAATATATACTATGGAGTTTAAGCAGAAAGGTTAGATGCTCAGATCTGCACCCACAAATCTTAGTAATAGCTTTTGTACCTAAAAACTAGGCAGACAACCCAGAGATTTCTATATGCAATTATAGTATGGAGGGACAAAACCTGAAAGTATCTTTAAAATAGAAATCTGTTCCTTGCTTTCCTGAAAACTTACAGCATTTAGGTAACTTAGGATGGGGTCTCAGTGGAATCTTCTAAACAGTTTCCCATAGGCCAGTTGAGGGTTATTCCTAACAGTGAGCTTCCTCCTAAATGTTTATTTGGCCTGTTTAAGTATTTTGGCTGTTGGTGCTTTTCTTCAGGTAGGAGTTCTCACCCTCTAGTTGAACAGTGGTTTCTCAGCAGGGAAGCATCATAGAAATATAGACCAACATCAAAAGATGTATATGCTTTCTCTCCTAACGAAGGCAGTGCAGGCACAGATGGCATCTCAGACAAACATGCTGCAAGCCTTGTTAAAATAAAGAGCTCATCATCAGAGGCTGCAGTGTCACACCTACTAATGATGTGATTAAACTCATCAGTGCCAGTGGGACAGCTATGCCAGCTCTGGCACTACTGAATGGAGAGCTGTATTTCACGGCAGAGGCAAACCCCAGTCTGCACCTGTGCACTCCCCCATGAGTCAGATCACTGTAGAGACACTGGAGATTATCATGTTCATGGTTAAATTCCCCGAGACCTAAACTAGAAAAGGTTGCCATGGACATTTACTTCCCATGCCGGCCTCAAGCATCCCTGTCCAAAGTTGGTGTGGCAGGCAGAGGAAGGGCTCCAGATAGTGACAACAGGCCAAGAGACAGGCACAGGAGAGGACAGTGACAGAACCCATCTGAGCACTGCTGTCATAGGGCCGAAATGGTGGCACATGCAGACAGTGAGGCTGGGGTTTGGCTGCAGGATTCTGCTGAAAAACAAGCTAAATTTGAATATTTGAAGGAATTAAGCCTTGCATCCTCTTCTCTACTTTTCCAACTGAGACTTTCTGTGCATTGAAGTTCCCTCCATTCTATATCAAGTTTTCCAGATGCCCTTGAGTAGGACAGAGTTGCTGCAGTCCCATGCATTTTAACCACTGTGTTAAAATTCCTCCTCCCTACTTCATTTAGCCAGGAGCGTAAATAAATAAGCAAACCCACAAACACAGGAACCTGGTTCCCAGATGCCATTAGAGCCCTTCAGCACTAAGTGGTCATCACAAATATCACCAGTTGCCTTCTGCTCCCCTTCCTGCAGCCAGCCAGACACTTCAACCCAGTGAGCCCTGCTGGGACCATTTCACAAACCCAGCACCCGGTAAGACACATCTGACTGGTTTTGCTTCTAGATGGTCAGCTCTCTGAATCAGGTGAGTTTTCCTAGAGGAGCCTCTAGCCACCAGCTCTCCATTAGGGTTAGCCACAAGCGGAAGGACGGAAGGAGAAAGTGAGTCTAAAAAACCGCTAATGTTCTGCAGTGTCTGATAGGATGAATGACCCCTGCAGACATATGCTGAGCAGACAGGACAGTCCTCAATTATGTCATTGCTGGAGCATTTACTTCAAGGATAAACGTGACTACAAATGCTGGTCTTAAAGCCTTGGCTGGTTTTGCTGCCTCTGGATAAGCTGCTCTAGTCCAGGAGCATTAGGTATGTGTATGCAGCATGCACTGGCAATGACACGCATGTCTGCCTATGAAAACACTTTACAGCCCGAAGAGGAGAGCTGAAAAAAAGCCCCTTCAAATTTCATTCTTCCCTCTTTCCTTTGTGAGAGCAGGCCCTAAAGGATTTGCTAAGGTATTGATGGGTGCCAATCCATATATCCCAGTGAACAACCCACAGCCTCCCGCAGGAAATCACAGGCAAATCTTGCCTACACGATGGAAATTTCCTGCTTGCCACACTGATTTTCCCCACTCTCATCCTCACTGCGTTATCCCTGTCCTAACGTTTGTATACTTCTCTCAATATTTTTCAACCTTCAAGCTCACAACTTTGTAGATATTAGCAATCAGGTAGCATATCTCCCTACTCTGATTATTCTTTAGACAAACTATTTACATACAGCTCTTTCTATCCTCAGCAATCAATGGCTTCACACTGTCTTTGTTTCTGCTGCAGCTCTCCAGAGTTGTTGACTTTACAGATACTCTTTGTGGGGCTGAGTCAGGGACATGTGGCTGTATAATAAAAAGAGTATTTAAAATAATGATTGCTGTAGAGGTACACACTTTGCTCTAGGCTGGGTTGTTTACATGGAGGGCTTCAGAAAAGCATTTGTTGCAATGGCACACTGAGAGCCACATATTCTAGGGAGCTGCCACCCCACAAGAAACTGTGCTTGGTTCGAAGAGGACAGTTTATGAAGACAAAATGCAATGTTGCCTGGGGCGGGCACAATCTCACTTTACAGCACTACTTGCTGTATATTGATCAGAATGGGCTCTGTGCTTTATTAGCCACCCAAGAGGTGCAATGAGCTGCCACAGGAATTTGTGCTTGATAATCAAAGGCATTTGTCATTCTTCCAAATGCTCTATGAGTAGGTGTTTGATTTGGGTGTGTGTGAAAAACAGACAAGAGCAATCCAGACCAAGAGGCAGCCACCACAGGGAGGGTGTCCTGGTGCCCACTCACAATCCTGACCTACAGGGCATCCCCACTGCAACATCTTCCATGGTCCCATGGACACCATCCCACAGGGCAGGGTCTGTGGCTCAGCAGAGTCCTCCACCACTGCCAAAGCTGTCCCTGATCAAACCTGAAGAGCAACAGCCACTGCTGCCAGTCAGCTGCCTGGCACAGAGAGCTCCCTCAAAGCCCTCCTTTCTATTTAGACTTTCCTGCATTTCCTAGACAAACTACTCTGGGATTTTTTCCCCTCCCTCTCTCTGACAGGTACAGGTGGCCTTGCTGCCCTCTCATTGCACCTCCCCCAGCTTGAATTTTAAACTATTTAACAGCTTTAAATGCACCTAATGAGGCTTCAGCCTGCACTTTGCTGCCATCCCTCTGCTTCTCTGACACCAGGAAGAAGAGTGGTCTGGAAACCTATTGCGGACTTCCCTGCGTTGGAGGTCTAATTACATGGTAACTGGTGACCTCGTAAGTACAGAGTAATCTGCTGTGTAATACCAGGGTAAATGATCCCAGTACTCCTGTCTTTTTCACTGCAGCCTTCCGCAGGGATGGAAACACAGCCGGTTAAATGGCAATTAATCTTTGAACCGTTTGACACTCGCCGAAGGCGGTGAGAAATAACCAGCAGTAGACCACTGGCTCTGTGTGGGGTAAGTGACTGGCTCAGGGGCCGTGGCTCTGAGGATATCTGGTGTCACCTGGCCAAAGAAAGCATTAGCTTGTCATCTAGTCTCTCTGGGTGCTGGCTGCCTGAGACAGCAGGTATGGACTGCTTTTTTACAGCTGGATGCAGCTGTCTCCTGCCCGCGCTGTATTAGGCATCATTTATTTGGAGGGACACATCCAGAGTCATCTGCAGGAGGAAGGGGGCACCAGGATGTGGATGCCTAAGAGGAACAGGCAACCATGCTCTCTGTGTGAGCAGGATGAGGCCAGAGGTTCTGAACAGCTCATCCATGATGGGGGTGAACTGTCTGGAGCATTTCCTTACCCTCACTGAGAGTAAGGTGTGTGGGAACAGCACCAATGGCTTCCTCTGAAACCATCTCAACCAGCCAGGCACAGCCCCAGGCATACACCCTGCAAAACTCCAGGAAAATCAGCCAAGAGATCCATTTTCTCCCTCCCCAATGCAAGATGCATTTAATTCCTTCCCACACTAGCAGCCTGTTGCCCTGGGGCTGGGGGCTGCCTGTCTGACCCCTGGTACCTTTATGGCAATGAAATATATTTGCATACATTTTAGACCCACTGACATCATTCCCTTTGGAGACCTTCAGTTTTTTTATAGTAAGCATGGTAATGATTTTCAGATTATAGACTAATAAAATATTTTAATTTGTTAGGCACATTAAGGTAGGCACTGTATGATTCTTTTGACATTTAAATAGTGCTTTAAAAAAAATAAAAGGAGGGGGGGGTTTCTGCATACACTTCTATTCCAAACAGGAGCACTGAAATAGAAAGTCAAAATCCCACACATGGGTACCAAGATCAGATCTGACACCACCCCTCCGTGCCTGTTTCACTTGAATACCTGCCAAGTTAAATAAGCAAACATGGGATTGCAGTGCCCTAGTTCCAAACCTGTTTCTGGCAAGTGAACCCTGCTCCTTAGTCACTCTGGCCATGCTGTGCAGCAGTGGCCTGAGATAAGCATCAGCTCCATGTGTCATTGGGTCACAACGGGGCTGGCTCACATCACATGGGTAACACTGAGTTTTTGCACCTCAGCCTATACTCACCAGTTTCTCCCCCCTGCCCATCATGGGTCTAGAGAATCCCATTATTTCCATAACTTGGAAGGCAAACTGTGTGTCATGGGGCAGACTGCTGCAGCAGCCACTTTCCTCTGGCTGGGTAACAATTGCACGGTTTGGAGTGAATCAGACTGCAACTGGATAAAGCAGGGACATTTTGGAGGGGTAAAGCTGCCGTTGCAGGTCCATGGGTTAGTATGGCTGATAGCTCTGGAAGTCCTTTCCTAACCGGTAAAACAGGGTAATGCAATTCTATCCTTGGAAGTGTTTGAGACCAGGATGGATGGGGCTTTGAGCAACCTGGTCTGACAGGGGGGTTGGACAAGATGGTTGTTAATGCCCCTTCCAACCCAAACCATTCTATATTTCTGTGAACTCACTGACTTCTCAAAAACGCTGTGCAGGTAATGCCTTGTGCAGGGAAGCAATAAATGGCACGGAAAAGCCTGCCAGCAAAAGGAAAAGTAGTCAAATGTTTAGCTCAGTGCTAGTTACAGCTGGCAAAAGAGACAGAGGGTTACACAATGAATATGATGGTGAAGAATAGCAAAGAAGTTCCTTTGTTCCGTGAGTACTTTTGCCTTGTACCTCACCTAGATCACACGAGCTTAACGGCGGGTGATTATATGTAAAGTCTGTACTACAAGGCAGAGGCAAGAGTGAGCTCAGGCCTCCCCATTATCATTACCTGACCTTGCACGTTCTCTTTTGCAACTTCAGCATTTTTTGTGGATAGGATTTCTGGGTGGTTATTTTAAGAAAACTGTGTTAAATTTCTTGCTTCAGTGCCAGGTACCTGCTGTTTAACAAGAAGGCCATGACTAAGCATAGACTGGAAATCAGAAGCATCTATGAGTTAAAGCAATGAGATTCTGGGACTGTCTTCCCCTAGGAGCACATTTAATAGTGGTGCTTGATTATGAAAAGGATAAATCTGATGTGATTGATGCAACAGGGGATTGGATTTGATGATCCAGGGAATCCCTTCCAGACCTCTTTACTCCTAATGAATTTATTTTTGAAGAGATTTTAAAGGATATGTGGGAGGATGCAGTGCTCTACTGATGGTAAACAGTGGTGAAGCATGCAGATACCTGCTGATGGTTAGTGGGTCTCCACCCCCAGATTTAACCAATTCCCATCTATAAGAAGGTGGAACAGGTCTCTTTCCTGGTTCTACCCATCTTGAACATAAGAAGCAGAGGTGGGTACAAGGATTCTACCTGCTTCCCTCTGCATTTTCCAGCTACTGAAGACTTCCAAAATTCGCCCTGTGTGAACCAGTACCACAAATAGCTCACAGATTCCATACATATTCCTAAGGCACTTACCTGTTTCCCAACACCATAATGACTGCATCCCTTTCAATCTTTTTTTCACATCAATCTCTTTAGTGAGGATGAGCAGGGATCACCTTTTAACAGTGGGAAACTGAGGCACAGGAGAACTAACTGAATTTCCTATGGTACCAGAGGATATCAGTAGCATGGAAGTGACCTGCAGCCCAGTCCAAGGCTGATATCTCACTGCTGGGCTTTTCCTGCCCCTAACTGGGCTCTGTTTTCACAACAACAATAGCAGAGCAGAAAGTGTTTTTCAGCCCAAGCATTCACTGGTCTGGGATTCCCATCCTCTGTCAAGCCATGGGAGATGAGCTTGGGGTTTCAGGGGACAGTGCAAGGTTGTTTCAGAAGGGATGCCCAGGGAAAGTGATTACGTTCTTTCTTCCCCCGAGCTGTTTTAATTCTTTAATTCCTACTTGCTAATAAGATAAAATGCTGTGATTTCTGCAGGATCAAATGGTGCAGGATAAGCTAAGGGAGTTTATTAATTAACATGCTTTTAGAGCTGGGAAAAAAATAATAGAAAAAAAGCAACAGGGTGGGAGATAATAGCTATAAATATGGCCCTAGAATTACTACATGACACAGCAGGCAAGGGGAGGCTGTCATGTTAGTGCTGGGCATGGCACTCTGGTAGTGAATAAAAATCATAAATAAGGTAAGGCTTTCTCTCACCAAAATGTGGCTATTCATAGACATGTGCTACATTCCTCCAGGGCCTGGTCCTGCAAGTAATACCAGAGATAGCACTTCTGTCCTCCTCTGGCTTCCCCAGGGATTGCTTGGAGCAGTGAGTGCTAAGCCCAGTGGCAAGTGGTTGCAGGATCAGATTCATAGTGTGCCAAACATTTTGGATGAAAAGAGCTATAAAGAAGTCACATATTATTATGTCACATCGCAAAGGTCAACCCCAGTATTTGTTCTGTCATAAGGACATGATTGAAAGGCGAAAAAATAGTGTCAGGGCACAGGGGAAAATATTTTTTTTATAACTGCCTTCAGGGCCAAGGATACAAAATTACATCAGTGCTTAGAACTAAATTCCCATCCACACCCCACAATTCAATTTTGGCTCAGAAAGGCATAAATGTAACAAAATCACCTTTCAGAGGCACATCCTCCTATCTGCTGACATAGCCCCTGCAAAATCATTGATACCTAATCTCACACTCCCATGTGATTCTGGCAACAGTCAGGAACTGCCAGAGCCCTACTCTGTCAAATGTCCTGGGAAGGCTTTGTGAGACCCACTCAGTTGTTTAACACTATGTAGGCATTCACAGGGGCAGGAGGAGTCCTCATGATACTGGGTGATGGGATAGCTAGTCCTGTATCACCTGGTCAGGGGCATGCATCTCCCCTCACAATTCCACAGGGAGGTTTGGGGAATTGGACACCAGTAATTTGTCTGTCCCAGCTACTTTGTAAATATTTATGCCTATCTCTCTCTGGGCTTGCTGGCACAGGGAAGCTATTGAGAAATAAAGTGTGGAAACCATCACTTTCCTCCCTTAACTTATGAGGGGTCAGAACTGCTCTGCACAGTGTCTTTCAGTGGATTAGCTCAATCCACTTCCAAAATTGTCTCAAGCAAAGGCTCCTCAACTTTCTGGATAAACAGATCATTTCCTTGTGTGCCAGCAGCAAAATCCCACAGGACAACCAAGCTGGATGTTTGCCTCTCTCAGGCTCCTGCAGTTCACACCCAGCAGCATCTTGCTGGAGGAGGTTTCTGTGATGCTGTGACAGCTGGGGACACACCAGGCTGAGGATCCTACACAGAGGCTCCAGCACGCAGCAAACACCATCAGATGCTGGTTTGACTCTGTGAGAGGGAGGGCAGGGTGAACAGAGGTTTCACCAACCCTCAGCTGGCTCACGTGGTTCCCATCAGCCACCACTTTGGAAAACCCAAACTCTTTTGCTCTGTCAGAACTTCAAAGATGCACCAATCCCTTAGTGCTGTTCCTCCAGGCAAGGGGTGGGAGCAGCAGTAGGCAGTGAAAGTTGACATCCACTCAATCACAGCTGCAGACACCCAACTGGTCAGACATCGAGGATGTGTCCAGACCAGCAGACAAAAGGTGTCAGGCCTGGCATGTGATGATCCACCTGCTCAAATGCTCTGGTTTTAGTCCATGCTAATTTGAGTGCCCAAACAGCTGTTGAGAGGACAACACAGGTCAGGGACAGTCTGAGTGAGTAGTGCAAATGTCACCCTACTTAGTGGCATGGTGTGGCTTAGCTGCACAGAGACAAATCATGCTGCATTCTCTGCCATCAGAGCCCAAGGACAGCCCACACTGTCCACTAGTGCAGACACAACCTGGACACCCACAGAGAAAGGCTGCACTGAGGACTTCTGCATTCATTCCGTAATATCTCACCATACAGACAAACCACAGAGAGTCACTACAGTAGAAACATGTGCAGTTCCACCACAGACAAGAGCCCCTTCACTGCCAAATGCACTAGACCCGACCTAGTCCCAAAGCTGCTCAACCCCACGTGTCATTTCATGCTCAAGCAGCACCAGTCCCCCGCTTCCAGCTGCCCCAGGGTTTGAGATCCACTCACTGTTGCAGCTGCCGGTGGTACCAGTCTCTGTCGCTGCCACGCTGCGCTGAACTGGCCCCTCGGACGCGGCCCTTCCTGACAGTGAATGGGTGAAAACAAGGGAAGGAGACAAACAAAAGAGAAGGGAAGGGTCAGAGAGGGAGGGAGGGATGGGGGAAAATGAAGCAAGGGGACAAGAAGGGAAAGGGTATGTCTTTAACTGAACCATAAGTCTTTCACTGGCTGCAACATCCCAGCACTGCATAACCCTTCCTGCAAGGGCACGGGGCAAGTGAGACCCTCTGGCCCCAGTCACCACCACCTTGCACCCCACACCATCACCTGCACCAGTGCAGAGGGAGGGAGAGCTGGGCAAGGGTCAAGGGAGACTCAGTCTCCTGAAACTTCTTGGTCTGTGGAAACTACCTAGAATGGTCACATAGAATGTCATCCCCTGGGGGACCCAGAATTGCTCTCCAGACAAGAGAAGTTTCAGGATGCTTGAGCAGTTCCTCTGTATATGGCATTTAAGCATCCTGCTCTTTGCCCCTTGCCAGCCCTCCTGGGCATGGTGCAGGGACCCATCTGCCTCTGCCAGCAGAACAAGAACCAGGCCTCATGTCTTTGCTCAAGCAAGCTCAGGCTAGCCAGAGTTAAGGGCATCATTGGCTGAATGTCCCAGTGAAGCATCTCACACATCATCCTATGCTTGCCCAAAAGTCTTCGTCCCATCATTACTGTAACAGGCTGGAGAAGAAAATACCTAATCCCACAGCTTGCAACCACCCAAAAATCTGCCAGTGCTCACAAAACTGAAGCTTAGGAGGGGATAGGGAAGCAAAATGCTGGAGCAGAAAATACAGCATTACTTTTTCCTCTGTATCAAAGTAGGAAAGATTTGGAGAATGGGAGAGAAAAAAAGGGATAAGGATCTCAATGAGTGAATAAGGTATGCTGACTTTGTAGTGAGGTGTTTGCATTCCCACTGGGACAAAAAGGACACAAAATCCCAAGATGGAATGGCAGTTAGTGAGCATGGTGGTTTGGGGATATACTTCAGGCTGTGCTACTGAGGAGTTCAGGCTGAGAGCTGCCTGGGGAATACCCAAAATACAGCCCCAGGGTGTGTCCAGCTGGTCATTGCCCTGAGCGCCTTCCCACCCTGCACCAGCAGTGGAAACCAAGCTGCTAAATGTAGCTGACAGTTCATTTTGCTTGGGGAATTGCCCCATGAATGGCTGACTCACATCCCTTCCCAAAGAGTTGAGGTAGGAAATGGGTGGGGGAAAGGCTTAGAAAATTGTTTCATGCTGGTTGTTTAAATTACCTCTGCATTACAGTGTTACAGTTAGGGAAAAAGAAATCTATGCATAAAGCTGCATCCTAAAGCCAGCTGTGGCAGAGTCATGGACGTTGGAAAGAAGCAGAGCAAATGAAGTCATCCAGCAGTGGGGAAAAACATCAATATAATGTAGTGCAGAACAAAGCAAATTCTACCTCAAACACAGAGCTGAAAGGGAAACATCTTCCTCTGTCAGATCTATTACCATGCATTTATTCCAATAAATAACTAACCCAGAGAGTAACCCAAAACTGATTTATTCCTCCATCTAAGTAAATATGAAGAGGCAGCTGAATTTGACTGTAAAAACCACTGATCTCATATGTTTTCTTTGTATATGTTGGAAAAAAATAGGAGTGAAGTTTCTGCCTTGCTGCCAGGGGATGCTGGCAAAGTATTTGAGCTATAGATATTGTATCTTGTCACTAATGACTGCAGGGAACTAAAAGGGATTTGGATTTTTTAATGCCTCACATTAATTGATAATTTGGTCTCAGAATCCACAGTGGAACACAGGATTTGCTATATTGGATCAGTCTAGTGGCCCATAAAATCTGGCGTCTTGCCTCAGTGATGCTCAGAAAAATTATCATCCAGTGTCTTTGCTTGAAAGGTTGCTGGCCATTCCTGTAAGGCCATACAGCAGAGAGGGACAGAAGATCTCCCTGGCCTGCACAGCAAACCTTTCTAAGACCCTGAAACATGGATTTGGCAGGGCTGTATTACATACCATTTTTATGTTTGCTTTTTATGTTAAGGGAAGGAAGAAACTCTGTAACTACAATCATTTTCAACAGACATGCTGCTGGTTTTCCTCTTGGTCACCACAGTCCAAATACAGAGAAGGTGAACTTGTGTTTTCAGAGGGCAAATGAGAACATAACTGAGGCCAGAGACAGGGAAATGCCTTCTGCTGAGCAGAACAGTATCGATTAGACAGTATAAAGATTTCCCTCACTAATTCCTTTAGCAATCTTATCATGTGTTGCCCACATAATTGGATGGGGAAGAGAGAGGTGGAATCACTTAAGCGTTCAAAGCTCAACACGCACTGAGAAAAGATTCCCATTTCATGTGTGTGTGCAATTTTGTGCATCGTTGCCCCTTGATTGTACATTGAACATGCTCTCTTTGACAGCCGAGCCCTAAACAGCCTATATATTAAAGACAGCTGCTTGCAAATAGAGGCTTTCTCTGTGAGACTGGCAGGGGGAAGGAGCTCATGGGGGCTGTGAGAGAAGTAGGACTATGAAATTGAGGGGGACCAGGAGAGGAAAGCCTGTGTAAACTGACCATGAGAGAATCAGAAAGAAAACAGAAAAGCAGTGGTTTCTTTCCATGCAAGCATCTTAATTAAGGATGTTGATGAAGACACTTGCATCTCAATTTTTCTAGGGAAATCTTCAGTTTGCCTTGAAGCAAAGCATAATTTAGCCATGCTCCCACTAAACTGGCATATAACTTCTCTGCCTCCTGTTCTTTTGCTGTTCATACTGGGGGTTGGGGATGCTCCCCACCTTTCCTGACTGATGTGTGATCTCATGGCTGTACCCACAGTAAAGGAGAGCTGAGATCATCATCCTGCAGGTGGGAAGGCAGGAGGAGGTCACTGGCCAGCTGGGATGCAGTGGTTAAATGGGTCCCATAATCTATCCAAGATGAGAGGGGAGGATTTTACATTTACACATCTCAGTCTACCTCGATTATAGGTGGAAATGCTCTTCTCAAAGCATGAACAGTTCATTTCCATACGCTCAGAAGGACACATACTATTTCTGGCCCACCTGTGCCTAGAAAAATGCTGGTATGTGGTTCTCCACCTTCTTCTGCTCTAGCTGCAGTTTAAATCAGGCCACCTTGGTAGAACTCAGGAACCATCAGCTTCTCTGTCCTGCCTGCTCCTTTCTGGTGACACCACAATGGAACACGTGGATGCATCTCCACTATGGCAGAGTCTCTCTAGCTCCAAAGGAGGCATTGTGCTCTTTCCCCTGTATGTCAGTTTTCAGACTAATGGGATGTTCCAGGTGGGGGCAACAGGAGGAAGTGAGCACATTGCATGCAGGAAGCCTCTAGCAGCTGTTGGGAACCACACTTGGACAAGACAAATTAAAACAGATGAAAAAACAGGTTCACAGTCAAGGGGAGGAAAAAACTAATCAAGGATGGGTGGAGATCACAAGTAACTTCTCTTGCCCCTCTGGATCTGCTGACTGCACCCAGGGAACACTGAAAATGGAAAAGAGTCCTGCCCTCCCTAGTTAAGTTTTATGAGAAGGGAATTGCTCTGAAGGCAAGGGCTCCTGAACTCTCTGCAGGAAATTTGCTGTTTCAAGTTTTTACAGCAGAGGTGACAGACTTGTGTAATTTGGCTGCATTAAGAAGCAACCCCAGCTTTCTGAACTGAACTGAATCTTTGACTTCTGGGGGTGGTGTCACTACCCCCCACCTGGCTACATTATTTGATTGGTTACACCGAGTACTCCCCCAGCTCCCTGGAGACCAGGCAAAGTCCAGTCAGCATGGGGAAGGACTGGAAGAATCATCTCTGTTGAATCCAAACCTGCCATGTACATCACTAGATGTTTTGGGTCAGGAAATACGGAACAACAAACAATTCCTCCTTATTTGGCTACATCTGTGACCTCCACAAATGGAAGGTTAAAAACCATCAGGAAGCTAAACTGAAAGGCTTTGAACTCCCAGCCCTCTGGATCTCAGCCCAATGGTTTGGAGAAAGCAAAAGCCTCAATTCAAATGCCTGGGAATGGGACTGAGCTTTGATTGAAAGATCCTAAGTTTGATTAGCTCTCAGCACATGTATGAGGGTTTGGGGGGAACACAGAAGGGTTAAGCATGGAGGTCACTGTTTAGGTGAATATTGAGACTATATTAAACAAAAAATCTGAGCCAAATGACTTGCAATGCAGCAGCAACATACCCCAAGCAGGAGAAGAGGTGAGCATGGAGGTCAAGTACCAGAGAAGGGAGGGTTTTTTTCCCAAAAACAAACTGCTCTTTTGTGCCTGTGCTTCAAAGAAGTTGTCACCAGATTGTGAGAGCTCTTCACCTGCCACATCCCTCTCATTACTGGAATGAAATAAATGGCAACAGCATGAAAACAGCAACTCAAGCAGGAGAACGACAGGTAGGCAGTGAGGAAAAGGGGAGGGGGGAAACAGGGTGCAGATGCAGGTCTTGACAGGGTGGAGAATTAGGGCAATTACCGTTTCTGAGAAAATGCCAGGAATACGGCACAACCTAATTTCCCCAATTAATTCTTCTGCACTTGAGCTGCTTTGTGTGAAGGGCTCTTAATGTTTCAAACAGGAGGGGAAAAAAAAAAGCCTCAACATTTGTTTTTCCCTCAGTGTAGAAATGGGGAAGTGTTGAGGGAAAATGTCTGGCTAAAACACAAGATGATGCTGTTACATCTTCCATTCAGGAGATAAGGAGCTGTGCTGCAAATTCAATCTGAAGAGGTTTTTATAGGAGCCACAGAGATATCAAAGACCAGCACGTTCAATATCACACTGACTTTTCCTGCACGCAGAACACACCAGGACAGGAACAGAGACATTTCACTCATGCACCCACACTGAGTAGTTCCCTCACCTCCTCTGTTTCCAACCCTACTGCAAGTTAGGGAGAATTTGGTTCCTCTGTCCCCAAACCCCCAGTCAGGGTAGTTGTGAGCTGTTCACACCTCATGGCGCATACAGGTGTCATCTAAGCAGAACAATGGCAATGAGAATAAGGAAAGAAATAACAAATAAGGGGTTGGGGTTATGGGGTACATAGGGTGAACAGATGCTGAGAATTGCATGTAATACTTTCAGACATGGACTCCTGCACAGAGCAAGACTATGGGTCTGCCTGGCTGGCCCATCTGTATCAGTACTAGAGGTCACATCTCCAGGTCACTGTAAGACTTTTTTGCCCTTACTCTTGTAGGTATGACAAAGCAAAACAATTCCAGAATCCCACTGAAGACAGGAGAGAATGAAAGCACTTTTCACTTCTAAGTCTTTTCCTTAATGAAACATATAGTTAGAGTTGTGAAACCTTCCCAACACCAGAGCAGAAAGGATGACAAGAGAGTAGCACATCACATTTTTCCACCTCAGAGAAGGGGTAGAAGACACAAAAGGCAATACACAGATGCTCAGCATCTGCATGTTGGAAGCTGAACATGACACACACATTGTACCTTCTACATGAGATCCCACACAACAGCCAGCATTGCCCAGACTGAGCTTGTTCTCCCCTACCCATCAGCACTGAACCTGAGCCTGAGGACACTGTCTGGGTGCAGGGAGCCTGACTCACTCTCTGTCCAGAGCTGACTTACTGCCAACATACACCATGTCTACCATAAAACCTGAGAGTGGCAGCTATTTTTTCCTCCCAGAGTAAGGCATTAACACATCCCAGATAGAAATTCAGAGGGAGCATTCCTTCCCCCTGCCTGTTGGTGTTCCCCTTCACAGGTGATAGTGCAGAGCCCTGGCACACTCATCACAAGGCTCTATCCCAGTGCCAACAGGGCTGGGCAGCAGTTTCCCTCTGCTAGGATCCACCTCCCATGCTGTAAAAAATGCTGCATGAGATGGACAGCAAAGCAACAAAGAAAGCATCAGGGACAAGAAAGTGGGTGTTGTACAGCTGATGGATCCACAGGGGCACTAAGGGGCTCTGACAAGGATGCACAAAAATGCTGTTGGGAGAGTATGGTCAAACCTCTGCAGAGAGTTCAAAGCTTGTGGGAACAGAGCACCATTCAATGATGGTGTGATCATTTAGGAACCCTCTGTGTAGGAGAGAGTGGGTCAGACTAAATCTAGGTTCAATGTAAGTTTCAGCTATCATGCTGGATGAGCCTTCAAAGGAGCATGACCCAGGCAGCTGCTAAACCTCAGTGATCTATTACTTGCATGGAAACTTCACTGGAAAAATAACTGATTGTACCCACGAGAATGAAAACAGTCTTGAACTCCAGATGAAAAGAATTAAAGTAAGAGATGGTCTAAATGGGAAATGGTCATCAGAAAGTAACCTTACAATGGGTACTGAAAATTATCAAGAATAAGGGGGGGGTGGTTCCTGAACATTTTAAGGAAAGAGAAGACAGAAAGTATTTACACAGTAAACCTTCATGCTTCAAAGGAGGAGGGATCCCAGACTTTTGAAAGAACACTGACCTAAGGCCAAAGTCATAGCAGAAATGTTGTTTTGGTTCTGATGGTCTAAGGCTGTAAGGGCCAAGGTTCATAGGAAGAGATATTAATCTTTTATTAAACCAACTGATACTACTGAAAATAATTTTAAAAAATAACTCAGAGAGGGTTTGTGTGTCTAAGATTCATTCTTTTTTTCCCCTTCCAACAATATCATGTTCTATTAAAACATATTACTTCTTCCTGCAAACCTGTCTCTCCCAAATCCAAACAATGCTCCAGAGTAGTGAGGACACAGAAACAGGGAGCCTTTTTTGTTATTATGTTCATCTCTGTGTTGCTAGAAATAGAAATTTCAGAGCCCTTTGCAAGTCCTGCATGTGTCTTTTTTATCATCACACACATCTTCCGCATGATGGATTGTGACCAAGAGAACACTCAGGACAGACCTCTGGGAAAAGATGGAGCTAAATCCCCAAGAGGTTTCAAGCCCAGCTCAGGATTTGAGGCAGGATGCCAGAAGGGTAGGACAGAGCAAATATGGACAGAGGGATGTCTTAATGAAGTTTAACAGCTACATAAATCCTTTCTCTATTCAACATGTGTCTTCACTGCTGATGTCCCACCCATGTCAGGACATTACCTTGGGAGCTATTAAGGACTCTTGACTACAATTTAAGACTGTGTTCTCTTCTAGAGATGAAGAAATACTGCCCTTTCCCTGGGCAGTTGCCACATGATTTTGCTTTGGATTTGAATTATGCATTTTGAGGGGCAAATGGAAAATATCTGGATTTTACTAGAGCTTAGGTGGGGACAGAGTCACAGAAGGGCTCTTGAAGCAAACAAACCTCAGTCTGCAGGATGAAAGAGCAGCTGGAGGGTCTAATCTCAGCCATGGTAATGTTCCTAGCTTTGACACTCCCCCCCAGCCACCATAACAGCCCCCAGCTCCCCAGACAGCACTGGGCAGGCACCGTGTGCCTGACTTTCTGCAGTCTCCATGCCACACTCAGCTTGGCTGACCTGCAGCGTCCCACCACCTGCTGTCACAGTCCTGAGTCATACCCAAAAAAAATCGCCTACTCACAGAGTTTTTTAAAGAAAACAACAAGGAAAACGAAATCCGCCCCAATCTTTTCTCTCCAATATGGATATATTCCATCATGCCTTCCCACAGAGACCCACACCAAAGATTGCACAGCATGTTACACAACACAGCACAGAAATGCTTCTTCAGCATCCACGCCTTTCCTCTTCACACAGAAGCTGGGCTACTTCTCCCTGTCTCCCCAGTCCCTCCACTTTCCTCCGCTTTCTAATCAGATGCTGTTCCACCTCTCCCCACCACTTCCACCTCCACAACCATCTTCTCTCCATCCTGTCTTATTGAAAGAAGTTTTTAAGGCAACAGCTGATGGGATCCCTCTGTGATACAGGAGGAAAAGGACACATCTGTCTTCAGGCAGAACATGGAGAGCCTTGCAGAGAGGAGAAATAAGGCTCTCTGCTGCTTTTGTTACACAAATGTTTTTCTGTGTCCAAATATGCAACAGAAAATTAAGCAGTTCACTTTTGTTAAATCACTTTTGCATCCCACAAATGCAGGAGCCAGATGGTGTTATTTCTTTGCTTTAAAAGATTAAAAACGGGAAAGAAAGTAAATGGCTAGGAACTAGTCCTCAGCCTGGAACACACTCATATATCCACATGTCCAGTTATCCAGGCTTGCGAGGCCTGGGCAGGAGCAAACACAGGAACCTGCTGGACTGAAGTGAATCTGCTTGCAGAGAGCTCCAGACCTGTCACTTTGCGTCAGCTTGAAGACGGAATATTTCCCTGTGTTTCCAGAAAATTACAAATTACTACAGCTGCAGCTGTAGTAACATACCAAGCAATATTTTCTAGAAAACACCTGAAGCAGAACTTTGTTCCAGGTCCTACGGGTGGCAATGGCAGACTGTCCACAGATGAGAACTGCAGTCTTCCCAGCTCTGACACTGATTCCTGCTTTGGCCTTGGAAAGTCATGTAAATCCTTTACCCCTCATGCCACTAGTATAAATATGGGCAATCAGATCCTTATTTTGCTAGGACCTTCCTTTGGATTTTAACAGAGAAAAGGCCTCTATGAATTAACTTAGTGATCAAGAGTTTCAAAAGTACTAAAAATAAGTAAAAACAAAGAAAGGAAGATCAACTAAGAACAAAAGGCTGTGCTGGTCTGAAACTCGGCTCTTGCTCTGGTAAATAGTTGATAACTAGTTACTACTTTAGTCATAAATGGCAATTCGTGTATGCAGAGAAAAGTCCACTAAAAAACCTTACAACACTGCATGAAATAGCATGGAGCAGTCCTCAGCAAAGCACTTTGCACAGACAGCATGAGGTCTACAGGACACCACCACAGAGAAGACAAAAATCCCACAACAACAAACTGGCCTGTGGAGACCATCTCAGTTCTCACTTTTGCGGGGCCCCCACAGCCTTCACGTGTCAATAGCAGTAAATTCTCCTGTTGCACAGAGAGCTCTCTGTGCTGCAGGAACACAAGCTTGTTTGGGATTGTCTTCAGCAGTGTGACACTGACTCTGGATGGGGCAGCACTAACAGGGCTGAAGGGAAGGAGGCAGGCAAGAATGTGCTGCTCCTCATCCTCCCCTGGGCTCCTCTTTTTTTTGCTCACTCCTTCCTGAGGTTTCAGCAGTAATGGGACCACAGAATCTCTCTTTCCTCATCACTGCCCAGTAACTGCACTGAGACATTTTCCCAGCATGGACTTTTCTGCTGCACTTTGAAGACTGGTTCCCCCACTGATAATTAAACTTAGTGGTAAGCCAGTGTTCTGGCCTGGGAAATGTGATATGTCTCAGCACAAATCTGATCACATTTTCCTTCTACCCAGCACAGTAACTCCACTTGGCAGCTGTCTATCACATCATGAAAACTTTCTGAATCAGATCAAGACCACAGGTCAACCCTTTCTCAGTTAGCTGATAGAAATCATCCTCAAAGCTAAACATCTGCTTACAACATGTAAGCAGAAATCAACCAGCCTTAGTCCAAGCATCAGGCTAGAAATCACAGCTCCTTAGGCTGAAAAGCCCTTCCCTGCTGGTGGATGGTCCAGCAACCAATGCCTACTGCAGTGTGCTTCAAACACTTTGCACATCACAGCTTCTCCTGGAGCTGAGTAAGAAACACGTTGTTCCCCCAGGGAGGCTGCCATCCTGGGCAGGCAGGACAGTGCAGACAGGTACAAGGGGAGTGTGCAAGACAACGGGACAGTGCAAGCACAAATCACAGAAGAAAAGGCTGGA
>NW_008665567.1:121835-140024 GCF_000695815.1 Acanthisitta chloris
ATTAGCCTCTGCACTAAACTCAGGCATTTTTATCTAGTTGCTTCCTGAACTTCTTTAATGACAGGCCCTCAGCAACTTGCCCCTGGCAAATTGTTCCATTGTCTAAATGATGACCCTGGTGGGAAAAAAACGTGTTCTGAGGTCGAACCTAAATTGCCTATTATTTCCTCTTCCATATTTTATGCACTTATCAGTCAGCCTTTCAGTCGACTTTTCTCTATGTCCCTGTGTTAAGTTTCTTTAATCTAACACCAGAGGTCACAGCCTGTAGTCTTTATTATCTCTTTGGATTACCTTTAATTTATCAATGTCTTCAAAAAAGAGAGAACAAAAATAGGAAGTAAGGATGGGATGACTTCAGAGCCATCCCAAGTTGTGTGACTGTGTGCTGGGGCACCACCGAGAGCTCTTTGTGCAGGTATCTGCATGGATGTCTGAACTACAAGTATGTCCAGGAATGAAAAGCAGTAAGGACAGTGGTTCAGGGATGCCTGATGAACATCTGTGTGCATGTTTCAATGAGAAAATAACCAAGCAAGTGAGCCCAAGGACACCAAAAAATGGTTTACTGTAACATTTCCTAGTCTCTCTTTGCTCTGAGCATCAGACTGCTGCTGGAGCTGCCTTACCCTGTAGTAATCAGTGCTGTAGACATCTCTTGACATCCCAAAGTCTCCAATCTTCACCAGCAAGTTGGCTCCAACCAAGCAGTTCCTGGTGGCCAGGTCTCTATGGACAAAGTGCTGGGAGGCAAGGTACACCATTCCAGAGGCGATTTGGCTAGCGATGTGGAGCATCTGGGATAGCCCTAGCTCCCCTTTGGCTTGACGAGGCTGCCCATCCACGAGAATCATAGCATCTGGGCCATGTGCCCTATAGGGAGAAAGAAGCAAAAAGAGCATAGAGTTGGATCTCAAAAGTGACCAGGAGATGGAAATCCCACACAGTCGCTGTTCCTGCTGGAGTGGGGGCTAGACCCCAACTCTGCACCGTGAGGATGTACACACAGCTCTAGTGGAAAGAAAGAAAGCAAGCTTAAGAGAACAGTAGGCTGAGGGAACATCTGGTGGGTGAGTGGATGCCATACATCCTCCTCCTATCCTTAGTCTACTGCACACAAACTCTTATGGCCACAGATGGAGACAGACTGCCAGGATAGAGGGACCACTGGCTTGATGTAACATGGACACTCTTCTCTGGCAAGTCCTATGCAAAACTCATAAGCCTCCAGGTATTTATATGTTTGTTCCAGTTAATTCTTACAGCTTTGAAAACTTCTTAGAGGTAGAGATATCATCCCCTTTTCTTCCACAACTGTCATATTCTTGCTAGCTAATCTTTTTATCAGTCCCAAACAGTCTCCTCTTTGCTTTCTATCACCAAACAACCACCCCCCTGATCAATATAAATACAGCCAGAGATCACAGAAAATGTTTCAGAGGAACACTAGCAGCTTCGGCCCTGGAGAATTCCTTTTATATCCTGAGCTATCCCAGAGGTAATACAGGTACTGTGAACTGTGGCAGCATGAACACAGGTGCAAAGTTTAGCCCTGGGTGGCAGCAGATGCAGAGAACATCCTGGGCAACAAAAGGAAATATTCTGCTGAAAAAAAAAAACTTTAGGTCAGTCACTCCTGTCCTGCTCCTTTTTTCTCCCCTTCCTCACTGTATACCAAGCCTTTCTGTACTGTGCTCCCTCTGTGATGTCTCTTCCCCTGGTACAGCTCACCCTATGGTAACCCATGTGAAGATAGAATAACAAAAGCTCTCATATTTAGGGAAATTCAAGAGATGTTGCTGTGACCTTCCTCCTTGTGACTCACATATGGTACAGCATTTCCTCCGAGGCTTTCATACTGTTCTCCTTGAAATGATTCTTGGCATTTCACCCCTGCCACCAGCATAACCCCACAGAGAGACAGTAAGTTGCAACTGCACATTCAGAGCTTTTCCTCCTCCCTGACATGAGACTGAACAACAGACCACAAGATCCAAACTGTTTCCCACCTTTATCTCTGTTCCTGAACTGCTGTGTTGGGTTTAGGGTGCACCAAAGGGATGAGCATCCACATGTTTGGGGGTCATTTTTACAAATGCCCCCCTCTTCATCTACCTCCTGCTGCCCTACCACTGGGAACATGGCTCTGAAGATCCCCTCCTGGTATAAAGAACAGCTGGAAGAGAAGAGGAACTCCAGAAAAAAAACACTGAAGAAACAGGAGTGTTTTTGAGGAGGCACGAGTGAGAGATGCTGCTGAATACATGGTAAAATGTCTGGAAGCAGCAGTGTGAGCAGTAGGGCTGGGACTGCCAGTGGCATCTTGGAGGCTCAGGGGTATGGTGGGAGCAGCAACACACTGGAAAAACTGCTGAAGGAGCTGCAGAAGAGTGCATGCAGAAATGACTGCTTGATGTCTTATTTAAACAGCCCACGGAGATGTTTACCCCAGGAAACTACCTGGTGGTGACAACAGATGGCATCAGCAGGTGAAGCTGAGCCAGAACTGAGCAGGTTAGCTAAAAACAGCAAAGCAGGACAAACAGCAAGTTCTAAAACTGTGCTGGACAGTTTGTGCCACTCATGCCTTCAGTTACACCATATTTAGCTGCAGCTGATACCTGTTGTCATCAAAGGTAAACATTACTAGGTGAGAAGTGAAGGATGTATTACTATCTCACTACTTCCACCTTTTTCAAATACAATAATGGCCCTCAAAGAAATGTCTGTGTCTGAAGGGAACAAGTGATGGTCACAAACAGCCAAAACCCTTATTTCACTGGCTCTGTACAACCTACTATATAGGACACATCTCAGTATGTCCTACATAGTACATACACATCCCTCCCTCCCTTCTCCATCCCATATGGTTATAATCCAGAAGAAAGAAAAATCAACACATTTATGAGATTAACAGGAAGGATATTCGTACATTTAGTTGTGTCAAGAAGCCTACAGGGAACATGAGAAGGGTCTGCCCATCTTTTCTTGGGGAATGGGAAACCCCAAGCTTTACAGAGAGGCCATAAAATTGGGTGGATGCTCTGTTAAAGAACTCTTGGAGTTTTTTTTCCATTATGGACTTTGGGGAAGAAAAACCACCCTTCCAGCTTCCTCTTCTGAAATTCCTTTTTCTGTCCCAACACAGTGACTGTAGGCTGCTCCACCAGAAGGGCTGACACAAAAACACCAGAAGTTTGCAACTTTTCTAACCAAACCTTTTGCTTGTCTGAGTTAACAGTAAATGGCAATGACTTAGTACAGACCACAGAGAAGGTCTGTAATGGTAATGTGCAAAAATACGTACTTCAAGTTTGCAGCTGTCCCAGATAGGAAGCAAAAGCTTGAAAAACAGTGACAAAATGAAAGGGAGGAAGCGATGGACATCTTTGGTGAGCAGAGTGGGATGTGGTCAGTGCAGACCCCCGAGCAGCAGGTCTGCATGCCAGGAACTCCCAGCCTTGCCACTCACTCAGCCTGTGGGCAGAATCCAGCCCCTGTGCACACCACCCCTAGGGATGCTGTGCTCCCTGGAGAACAGTACCTGCATTTCTCCATGTCGAGATCTTTTCTATTGGTATATTCTATTAGGCAGGACACCACAATTGCAGTCTCAGCTGGTGCAGACAGCAGGGTCTGTTGTTGCACCACCAGCAATGGTCTTACACCCAGGGGCCCTGGGAGGTGTGTAGAGCCATCCCAGTACATGCCACCACTAACCCAGCTGGTACATGTTGATCCTAGTACTTCCCCTTGCCACACCAGATAATTTTACAGACCAATAAAACTCTTTGTTCTCTGAGAAGCACACAAAAGGGAATTTATTTATTGTGCTTTTCTCTAGGAAACTGGGTCTAAACTGATCCTCTTCCATTTTACTGCTTTTCCAATTTCTGCAGTTAAAGTGGAAAAAGTCCATCTCAGTAGTTCTTACAGACTCCCAGCATCCCTCACCTCCAGTGTCTGGGAGTCACTGTCTCCTGCTGCAGACTGGGTGAATCAGGCCACTATAAAAACTGCTGCTCAATCACATTCAATCTACCCACAGCTATGCCAAAATGAGGAGGAAAACCAATACAGGAGTGTTCCCACCCCTCTGCTGCCCTGCAAAAGCCCCAAGGGAGCTGCAGACAGGTTGGCACTGCTTGGCAGAGGAAAGAAGAAACCTCAGGTCTTCTGGTGTAGGTGATTGTTTAGAAGTGAAAACCTCAGGGAAACACCTGTGTCTCCTGGTCAGAAACTGACTGTGATGGTAGAAGAATACTCACTGAATGTATCCCAACCCCAGATCTAGACCTGCAGTGCTCAAGCTTCTTGTTCCTCCTGCAATCATACTCACACTTAGCAGTCAAAACAGGAAAATATCAAGGGTCCAATTTTCTAAACATTGGGAAATAAAACTACTAATTATTTCAAGAGGTAAGTACCACTCCACTTGCATGCAGGTTTCAGAGCAGAATTTCTGCATCGTGGGAGAAGAGCACCACAAACATCCTCCCACAGCTGCTCCCTGCCCCTTGCTGCTGGTGGGTGTGGGGCACACAAATGATCTGCCTCAGGCTGATGAAATGGTTGAATGACAATGTTGAATGATGGGGTGGTAGGTGCTCCAGCAATTTGTGTCCCTTTAGAGACAGGGAAGGCAATTATGGCATTTTTTCAGGTCTTGCCTGGCTTCTTGAGTAGCATGGTGCCACAGGTTAAGGGATTTCTGTCTGATGAGGCTTAGGGACCAGGGATCAGGGATGAACCCAACAGGCACTGCCTGAGACTCCTCCAAGGTCTCAGGTCTTTTCTGAATACAGGAATGACAACTAGAGACCAGTAAATGTCCCAGATACCAATCAGATCAAGGACTCCAGAAAGATTCTCAACAGAATATTTTGGTTCTTGTGCTGTTGAGGTAGGACCTGGGTGACTGAGAAAGTGATGGCCAGTAGCCTTCTTGCATGGCTTTGCTGGGTGTACAGGACTCAGAGCTGTACACCCTCTATCCCTACAAGACAGGGAAGGATTGCAGCCATGCTTCCTGCAGCTTCGAACTTGCTGAGGTGGGAGAAGAAAATCCTAATTTCCACAGCTCACAGGGAACATTCCTTGGACTGCCTATCAGGCAGTGTTGAGATAGGGCTAATCAATCACCAAATCTGGTTAGGACTATCATCTCCTACATGCTGTCCTTGGAGCAACCATCTCTCATTACTTAGCCCACCAGCATCTGTGTGGTGGTGGTGTCACTCTTGCGCTGCAGGGCTACAACAAGCCACACCAAGGCTGTGGGGTGGCTGTAGAGCACCTCCCATGCCCTGCTTCACACATACCTCAGGAACTTGTTCAGGTCACCATGCTTCATGTACTCAAAGACCATGATGAGTGGGTCCCCATCACCACACACGCCGTAGAACTTAACGATGTGCTCGTGCTGTAGGTTGGTGAGCAACTCTGCCTCCCTCTGAAAGTCCTTGCGGGCTGCCAAGGTGGGATCTTTCAGTGCCTAAAATAAGGGACACAACACACACAGGGTGGGCTCAGCTGGGGGAAAAGCCAGAACAAACAGGTCACAGCATCACAGAGGAGCTGATGAAGAAGGGAGGGGAGAGGAACTGCTGCCACTGGCCCAGTTGCACTGGGCAGGTTGGTGGTAGGTGCTGGTGGCACCACCTTCGTGTTTCATTCATGTAGTTACTGGCCCAATGGGTTCCCCAAATCATTTCCTAGGCAGCAGCAAACACGCCTTAGAGGGTAATAGCTTCCAATTATTCCCAGCTTGGGCAGAATTTGTACTGGTGACCTAGGGGTGAATGGCTTCATATCTCATTATTATTAAATTCCTGAGCCAGCCAGTCCTTGCTGTCTGTCTTTTATTTTGAAATAGCTGACTATACTGCCTTTATTCAGAAGATGGATTTGCCTGGCTGTGCAGTTATTGTGTGGATTTTTCAAACTGCCTCTGAAGAAGGACACTGTCAAGTCTTTTCTCATAATTTTTAAAATCATGTTTTTATTCCCTGCTGTTTATAACAGCTCCCTTGGCAGACCAGTGCTGAAATCAGTACCCTTATTGAGAATATCTCATCTCCCACAATTTGAGCATGCCACTTTCCCATTACAGGGCAGCTTGCAGGCTTCAGGCAGTGAGGACCAACCTGACATCACAGACTTGCCATAAAGATGTTGCTGTGGGCACTGCCAGAGATGAGAGAGGGTTCCCCAGAACTGGGGTCTGGTTTGTCTGTGCATTATTGTACAGTTACATTGGAGAGTTAGTTTGAAAACAGCATGTTGTCAGCTCAGGGTATCAAGGGAGGGAACTTAGTTAAAAAGCTGAAGTCCAGACCATTTGCCAAGATGGAATGGCCACAAGAATCATTACAGTCTTTGCAAACATTTAAGGAAATTAAAAGGCAAATCTGGCTTGGAGTTACTGGGTCTGTTATATTTTCCCCATCTTCCACATGCCAGGACTGTTTAGGACCACTTCTGGCTTGAACTGTGCAGCCTAACAGGATCTGAAAAGGGCTCAAAGAAACTTATTCCAGTTATCCCAAGTCCGTCTGATGTGCACTGATTCCCCCTCAGAGGTGGGGGATACTACATAGTTCTCCCCTTATCTGCACACAAACACACCTGCCCCCTTTTCCCCCTGCCTTGAATGTCCTCATGCAGACAGGAGAGGTGGCTTGAGCAGGTGCAGGCTGCAATTTATGTGCAAAAGGAAATGTTAAGCATCAGAAAGCAGAGCATGGAGGAAGGGGCCCAGCACACTGATGCTGCACCTCGGCTGGCCCATGGTACTGCTGGGTGTAGCGAGTCCTGTGGAACAGCTGCATTTCTCCTTGGAGCAGATCTGCTGAGGTTTTTCCCCAAGCCTTAGGACACTGTCTCATCTCCTTCTGTCCCCAAACTGCTAGTCATATGGCATAATTTTATTTTAATCCTCTGTCCTTTGGGATAGCATGACTAGAGATATTTAGATGGATGTTAGTAACATAGTGCAGATGGCAAAGCATCCATCCTTATCTCAGGCACCCAATTACTTTTAGTCATTTAATATCTTCATAATGTTGATGTTACCCTATTTTTCTGCAGGAAAATAGTCCCTTCCCCCATCACTCTTCTCTCCCCCTTTTTTCTGTGGATGCACATAATATTTCAGCTGCACTGAGTTTAGGTTTCCTCTCCTTCACACACAATCATTTCTACAAGGTGTTAGGACTGCAAGTTTGTAAATATCACAAGCCAAAAAAAGTTATTAAAAAGTCCCACATTACGACTGCTGCATAGCCAAGCATTTAGAAATGAGGGAAACAGGAGCTGGAAGGGATAGAGCAGGGAAAGAAGACCAGGATCAGAGGAGGGGAAGGGAGGTCTCAGTAAAACCACTAAAATGCCTCTCCTAGGAAGGTCTGGGGTGGATTTTTTTGTGCCTGTCACACAGTTCCTGTATGTCTTCTGGCAAGTCCCTCAGCACCTGCAGATTGCAGCTGTTGTCACAAAGTGCCAGTTGTTCCAATATTACCTGGAAACCCCCTTCTTACACAGCATCAGGGCCAGGTCTGCACAAGTGTCATGTGTTTATTACTGCAGCAGGGCTCACTGTGAGCCTGGTACCTGCTGTCCATGGGTCTGGAAATGGAGGTCAGTAACTCCATCCTCCACATAAGTGGATACCTTCAATTCAGTTTTCCTGCTTCTCCATCTGCCCTCTGCAAAACAGGGAGGATATAACCCCAGCAATTCTCTGGGAGGATGTGAAAACAGGCACACTCATATCTAGGGAGCTCTCAGCACTGCAGTGATCATCATGATGGAGCAGTCCACGGAGAAATGAAAAATATGTGTTGGGAGGACATGCCCTGAATACAGCCCCTCCAGCATTTCCAGTACTTGCCTTTGTCACCTCAACACTCTTTGCTGAATATAGTTTTTGTGCATTTCTTAGGATGCTTTTAGAAGCAAGCTGAATAAAACAGGAGGCTTGTCCACGCCATCACATCAAAATTCAGCTTATCTGTGGGACTGCAACCTTTAGACTTGCTAAAAATCTGAGTCCATTTCACCAAGTGAGTAACACAGCCACTTCCATTGGCCCTGAGAGCAGGGCAGAAGCAGGCTCAGGGCTGTGGACTCAGCTGCCCTTACCAGTGTGTTCTGCTGCTGCCCCTGAGCTGCAGCAACCAGGGAGGTAGTTCTCAGCCTCTGTCGGGAGAATGAGATCTTCAGGAAATGCAGCCAAATCTCAACTTAATATGTAAAGCCTTTATTCCTGTCTTTTTCTTCGTTTTTTTTTTCCCCTCAGACTTATAATGTGGACCAAATTAGAGGGATTTTTTTGTCTGCCACTCCCAGAGCTGGCAAGAAGCCAGATTCCAAGGCCCTGCTCCAGAGCTGGAACTGTATGATCTTGCAGGATGAAAGGCACTCTGGAGATGTAAGCTCATAGTAGCAATTAAGAGAAACAAGTTCGGATGCTGTTTCTGCCTACATGCAAATGAAACTCAGAAGGGACTTGAGAAGGCTTGCTAAGGGATGGCTGACACTGATAGGCAGGTACTAGCCCTGTAATCATGCAATTAATCATATGGGTGTCTTCATTGCCTCAACTTTAACCAGTCTGAGGTGAAAGGTGCAATCTTGCACTTCACTGCTGGAGCAAAAGGGGACAAATGAGCTAAAAAAGGTTTGCACTGCCAATGATTAGAACAATTCTCAAATAACTGGATGCCTCCGGCATTCTGGAGAGAGTGCTGGAACCTTTCTCCCTGTAGAGCATCCGTTCAAATGCACATCTTCTTCCAAGGAGTTAGGAGGCATTGGTTAAATCCAAGGGATTAGACTATGTGTGTCTGCCAACTGGTGCTGCTTGAGAGGAGAGCGTAGTTCTGCACTGAGTGGTCTCCTCTGCCCAGTCACGCTGATGGGGCACAGCTCACACGAGGACTATCAAAAGGATGCAAGCAGCACAACACAAGCCAAGCTGGACTTGTGTTGGCACAAAATAACCCATGGCTAGGCAAGCAGGAGCTGTGTGGAGCCGAGCTGCGTTGCTGTGCCCATCTTGCAGCAAATTGATCCCAGAAAATTGGTTTGTCATGCTTAGCTTTTCAGTGCTCATTTTCACTGAGGCCTTTTTGTATTTTGGCTTCTGCATATTACACAAAAAGATAAAATCCAGAAGGAGCAGGGCCCCGGTGCCTTGTGGAGGGAAGTGGATCCACACTGCGCTGCTGCAGCTGCACAGGAGCTTACAGCTTCCAGACCAGTTTCTCCTCCCTGTCTGTCTCCTGGCTGTGTCGGCAGGAAGGGAGGCTTTGGCATTGGTGAGAACAGACAACCTTGAAGCAAAACACTGAAACTTTGTGTGACTAAGTGGATTTACCACAATCTCCGGCATCAGATAAATCTCTGCCCCTGGCCCCCAGCCCTCCCCTGCTTCCCTTTCCCACGCAGGCTCATCCAGCCTCGCTCTGCTGGCCAGCCCCTGCCCCTGGGATTTACCTTCACTGCCACCAGCATTTTGTCATTGGTGGGGCTGAGGTTGTAACACTCGGCCAAGAACACCTTCCCAAAGGCACCTTCTCCCAGCTCCCTCTTCAAAACGATGTCTCTTCTCTTAATATGCTGGACATCTGTTGGAGGGAGGGGAGGAAGAGGGAGAGAGTTGAGGGAAGAATGAATCAGGATTAATTCAGGGAATGGAAAACAACTAATTCAATTTTCTAGCAAGATGCAGGGGATCTGAAATTGCTTTGCAAAAATATCGACAGGGATCTTTTTACCCACCCATGGAACGCAGCCATCTCTGGGATGGAGCTAGTCTCATGCAAAACATCTGTGAGCAAAGTACTTGAGGTTTATCATGTTCTCATGACAAGCTTGTCCACAGGGAGAAGAACCTTTGGGGCAAATTCTACTACAAAGACCTGAATCTCTTCTGAATGATCCTGGAAATAATCCATCTCCTGTGAGGCATAGCAAAGGTCACATACTTCTGATGCCAGGCCAGGCAAGATTAGAAGGTCCTGTTGAGTTTTGCATTTCAATTGGGATTAGTTTAAACTCAAACACTGCAGATTTTTGAGGCTGAACCTTGGCAACTCAAGGTGTTCCCAAGAGGAGGAGGACCAGTGACTCCCATGGACCTTAGGGCATGAGCAGGAGCTGGCTGGAAGTGCCAAGTACTGCCCTGCAGCAGGACCCTGACCCTGCAGTCATTTCCTACCCACTGTTCCCTCAGAAAGAAGGTCATCCCAGGATACAGTCACTGGCACAACAGACAAACTGAACCCATTAGTTTCAATGATCCTTTCCACTGACATTTAGGATGGAGGACTGACAGAATAGCAACTGAGGTTTCAGGGAGAATCAGAAGAGCAGTATATATTAATTTACCAAAAGTACTGAGGCCAATGAAAATTGGTCTGTTCAGCTAACAGGTCATTCCTAAGGGCTAGATCTGCTCAGGTACCAAGCACGTACAAGGGTAGGTAAGCAACTATGGGATATCCACTAATGCTGCGTAACAATTAAACACCATTAGTTGCTGGGAGAACTTGGGGGTCTCCTACTCTCTTTTGGGGACAACACTAGGGCACAGCTCCTTGCTGCCAAACCTCTAAGCATTTTTCTGGTATCACAGCACCCCTACAGCTCCTCAGCAATACAAAGAGGGTTTTTTAATGCCTGGAATGAACTGTGGAAGTAGCTAGAAATGCACAGCAACCATAGCACTTTCTGGAGGCATAGTACCCAAAACTTCATCCCTCTAAGATGTCCTACAGTGGAGCTTACTGCCTTCCTTGAGAACCGTGGCAGCACAGACCACCCTCAGTTTCAACCTGCTGGCTGTGGTAGGGCAGTGAGAGCTGCACACTCTTCTCCAGTGTTTAGAGAGCAAAAGCTGATACATGAGAGGTCTCCTCAAGCAGAGGCATTACGTGCTTGAGGAGTGGGACAGTGCCCTCTTTCCACTCCTGCCCTGGAGTGTTCATAAACCTGAATCTGTTTGCTCACAAACAGGACTGCTTTTGAGTCTTTTCAATCTCTTCCATGTGCCACAGGATCTGTACAGGTATGTACCTCTTAGCTCAGGTGCATTTCCCTTGGGGCACTGCAGATGCAGGAGGTGGAGGTGACTAGCCCTGGGTTTCAGACTGGCTGCAGGGACACATCACTAACAGTGATTACAATCTGACACCAGCCCCTGCCACCCAGGTGCTTGAGCAGGCACACATATCGACCAAGGGGGCATGTGCCCCACAACAACATAGGTACCACTTCATGCATCAAAAATCCAATGGATTAGAAGATAAACATCCTAGTGGTTTTCATACAATTAGACTTTTTAATTAGGAGCTCATAGGTAGGTTTAGGGAACTGCCATCTCTGGCCCTTTGGCTTGTTTGGGAAGACAAATGTGGGATTGAATAAGCAATGGGCCTTGTAATGAAAGATGCCTCTCTAGAGAATTCCTGTTGACCTTTCTGTTAATTGTTCAATAGACTGAAAACTCTTACTTACCAATATTAATAATATTAGTAACATTAAGGCGCAGGGTGGTAGGCACATTCAAAATTACTTTGGTTTTGAACCTGCAGTGACAGCTAGAGAGAACAAATCACATGTGGACTTTGTCTTCTCCACCTGGTTTAGCTGAGTGTTTAAGGAGTACCTTGAGAAATCTGAGGTATTATGCGTTGAAATGTTAAGTGATGCACATGGGTGAGGAAAGTCCTAATCTAAGAAAAGCTCAAATGGCACCAATTTACTTAATAGAGTAGAGGAAAAGGGTTTTTTCCTCCTTCTCTTGGCAAGCATTTCTATAGCACTCATCACTACAGTACCTTGGACTTACTGTGTTGACAAACCACATATTTGCATTCTTAGTCTCCTGAACAGTAGCAGTCAAAAAAGCTGTTGGGGAATGATCCTGTACTAAGAGAAGCTCAAGGACACTTAAAAAACCTCAGAAATGCAGCAATTGCAATTCAATTGCCCCATTTGGTGTGACATAAAGTTAAAAAGGAAACTGTCTCAGGTTAACCACCAATACGAGAATATTTACATTTCTGATGAGTAACACCCTGAGAACTGAAGCAAACTTCTCTTTCTGAACCCTCCAGGGACTTGCCCAAAATTTTCAGCTCCCAATTTTTCCTCCCAACAACATCTTAATAAATGATCAGACATTTCTGAGAGCTGGCATCCAGACTGTGTTGTTATGTCTACATTATTAAAATAATATCCCATCTGTCTTCAAGACCAGATTTTACAGCAAGTTGTTAGAGTCACCTGAGAAGCTTCAGGGAGCGTTTATATGAAGAATTAAAGGTGATATTGTGGCAGACAGAGCTGAACTGAGGGAGGAGCATTCTTCTGCAGTAGGGGTCTCACGTAGCACTGCTGGATTGAAAGTAAACTAGGGTGGTTGTAAAAATGAAAGGGTCATGAAGTTAAGTATTTTGACAGCAACTGGACAATCTTAATGTAGAGTGAGAAAAGTACTTCCGCTGATCACAATTTCAATTCAAATAGCCATAAATTTTGCTTCATGGTATTACAGGTAAAAATGGAATAACAAGTGAGTTGTAATAAATTGCTTTTTCACATGCTAGAGTTCTAAAATAGTGAAGTTTACATCAAATTCTTCCATTCACAGCAAGATCAGCACTATGATTAATTCTATATTGCTATTAAATATGGGCTTTAACCATAAAGCAGTGACAAACTGCCCCAGCACAGCATGGATGGCTGTGTTATTGTGCTAACCTTGCACCTCTGTGCTCATCTGTCCTGGCTGTAACTCACAAGGAAGGCCGAGTAGCCATGAAGGATGCTGTGCTGCAAGGGCACCTCAGAGGTTCATCTGCATAAATCTGTTTACCTCCTCCTGGAGAAAGCTGAGCCCTGTCTGATAAACAGCTGGTGTTTATTTGTTTTAGGCAGGCAGTGGTGTGCTAATCTGTCTCGGCTGTGTTGCAGTCAGCCCTGCTGACAAGGTGTATGCAAACTGACTTCCCCTAAGTACCACTGCTGGGTTTTTTTCTCCCCCTGTACTTTTAACTTATAAAAACAAGCCAACAAGACAATTCATAAGAACCTATGCAGGAGCCACAGCAAGACCTGACAGGAAAATAAGCAGACTTGACAGCATGATGGGAACTCATTCAAAGCCCTGCTATATCTACAGAAATGTGAGTGCATGACACCAAAGTAATTCCAGTTTAAAATGAAATATCATCCAGTCCTTGTTTTGGGATTACAGTGTTTCTGCATGACACAGAAGGAAAGTTTGGCAGATTCTGCACCTTCCTTCTTGTCCATCAAGATTTAACACACAGAGGTGTTTCAAGCTCTTGCCTTTATTGCTGTTCTGAATTGTCCATGAAGCACATCAGTAAGCACCAGTCCTGTAGCTCGTTGGAAATGGCCTTGACTTCAGTTCAATAATTGTAGCATGTGGATAACCTAAAGCAATAACAAGATTAAGTCTGGGACACTGCATCCACCTTTACAATGGCCTCCAAAGCAGAAAGCTTTCCCTTTCTCTGGGAGAGCCAAGGCAGAAGGGTGGCAGATTTGGAACTGCAAAGGGATCTTACCTAGCTGCCTCTGAACCTTTCGCAGGACAGCTGACTTGTTCTGGGCTTAAAGTGAATTTAGTCAGGAAAGTGGCTGTCTAAAACCAGAAACTTCTTCCTCCCTATCGTCACTCCCATGTGTCCTTAGTCATGTCTATTCCTCTCCCTGACACAAACATATTCTAGTTTGCTTAAGTTGCAAACTCAGCACAGCCATGGGATACAGAAGAAGAGGGAATAAAATAAATTCTGCTTCTCTCACACATTAATCTACCATGTCTTGATGGGTCACTTCTGCACTGGCCCTTGGGATAGAGCCTGGAAAAGCCAGAAATTTTCCACTTACATCACGGTTTCAATGACTTTTCTTGCATCTTTTATGCACATATTGCAGAGTCTCTCTTGTTTATGGCAAGGTCAAGGCAAAAAGACCCTGACTCAACCTCCAAATCCCAGGTAGAGCAGCACATAGAGCTGGTAGCAAATTGTAAGCAATGAAAACACCTTTTTTTTTTTTTAAGAACCAGCGCATTTCAATCACATGAGCGGAAATTGGGACATTGCATGGGTACGTTTCATGAATCTAATTTTCTAATTACTGTCTCATTTCCAAATCAGTCCTGGACATCAGATGAAGAAGAGATGGGTTCGGTGACACTGCAAATTCTGCATTTCAGATTCCCATCACAGCTAGCATCCTTAAAACCATGGTTGAATAATACTTTTGAAACCTGGATGCACATGATTTTGTTTGGACACAGATGACTACAGTGGGAGGTATATGGACAAATCAAACCAAAGTAAACCACAAACAGTGCCAGTACTTAAGTTAGAGCAAAATGCAACACTACTAATGCTGGATCATTTAAACCATGTCAGTTACAATTGTTAGATTAATTAATTTCAATTCATTCCTCACATCTCTTTGTTTTAAACTCCTGAAAGGAAGCAGACTGTCTGGTTGTTTTATTTCTAGTGGGCTTCCTGATCTTAGACCATTAATTGACAAACAGCATGTAACTTGCTAGGGAAACAGAGCAAAATTATAGACATTTCTTCTTTTGCTTTTGCCATGCTCTTTATAAGATGACTTCTCTCCTAGCCTAGAAAAGACCATTATCAATTTTCTATTACTTTTTTCTTATCACCCTCATATGTGGCCCTGTTTGCCCTAGAGATAGGTCCTTTCCTGCACCTCTCCATTACCAGCTCCTCTCTCCCTTAGCTTTTTCACATCATGGTATTTCTTCTCTCTTTTCTATTTTTTGTCCCTCTTGCTGTTCAAGCCCTGTTTTAAAACTGACTTATTTTAGATCTGTTTCTAGGGTATCCTGATTTGAGTCTGATCCTGGGCTCTTTGTAGATATGGCCTTGATTTTCATAAGCTTCTAAAGCCCCATTTTCATCAACAGCACTTTATAAATGATAACAACAATGACATTTTTCAGTAGTGGCTGAGTCATTTGCTGTAACAACTAATTTATGCCAAAGAATTGTCTCTTTTCTTTATACATAAGTTGTCCACAAAAAGGTAGCAAAGTTCTCACTTAGTCAATATGATTCATTCATTTCTTTCTTGACACTGCTGAAATAACTCTTATGAATAAATGCTGCATAGCTTCGCTGCTCCGTGACAATTAAAATCAAATAAACAAAGCTTCCAATATACACTGGAAATCTTGTCATTAAGACATGTAAGTACCAAGCAGAGTGCCTTTCATGTCAGGCAGTCAATTGCAGCCTGGATGTCAACCAAACATGTGGATGAGTTACCTGATGTACCTGATCAGAGCAAAGCACACACATCAGGTAGGACCAGATCAAACAGCCTTGCCGCTGGAGGGCTGCTAAGTCATTCTCTCACAGGCTTGTCTCATAGTGAGAGAAGATAACACATAGGCAGGCTGCACAGAGCCAGAGTCTCCCTCCTGGCCTGGTGCAAATCCATCATAGTCAATGAAGGATATTGATTTCAATCATGGACTGCTGTGAAGTACGTGTATACAAAGGGAGAATCAGTCCCACATCATTTTTAAAAATGGAGACATAAACAGGCTGATTCGTATCTCTACACAAACTCTGAGTAGGTAGCCCTCCATTCTGGTGGCTTCTCTCCCAGCTCTGACATGAGCCACCTCTGGGAAAGGGCCTGGGTACACGCTTCAACAGCTCGGCACTCTGCCCAGACACTGGTTCTTTGCCAAGTTCCTCAGTAAGGCACCCTTCAAGGACTTGGATTCAAAAGAGTCATGATTATAAGCACCAAGTAGTTCTGACACAAATCATGGAGGTTTATGTAAAGCATATCTGAATCTTTGGGAACCTGGTGGAGCAACCACAGTCCTTGGCTCAGCCAAGATTGTACTCCTTCAGAAAGACTTTAAAAGAAAACTATTTTATGTTTCTGCAGTTCTTTGCATTTTCTTACCACCCTCTTCATTCTCTGGGAGCAGCACAAGGCATGAATGCAGATCTGAGGTGGGAAGGAGACATTACTGCCCAGCTGACCCAGCAGACCTGGAGCTAATACACTACATGCTGCTAAATAGACCTTGATAAAAAATAACAAGCCTTGATGCATTTAGCCAGACAATCTGGGCTAAAAAAATTATCCAGGAATTCCAATCTACACTAAGAGCTGAAGTTCAGTGTGGTCAAGCTCAGGAGAACAGGAGAAAAGCCATTTCTGCATGCCAGATCTCTGATGCTTTGGAAATATCTTACATCCACCACTTCCAAGTATCCTTCAGGCAATCAGGACATCATCAGCTCCTCTGGCCTTTGCAGTTGCAATAGCAGATGGAGAGGAAGCCCTGACCCAAAGGGCTGCTTTTCAGCTTTCAGCTAACTCCAGCCAGCCCTGATTCGAGAGAGAGCTGCCTTTCTTCAGAACAGCCCTCAAGCTCCACAGAGGGATGTAATTTGCAGCATGGAGCGACCGGATTAGCACCCGCTGAGCTGTCGTAACCTGAGCTGCAGCACCAGCTCTGATAGCAGCCACACAGCGACCTCCAACAATGACAGTCCACATGTACAAACCTCCTGGAGCTGAAGGTAAGTGGAAAGGGAGTGTGTGCATGCATGGAAAGGAGCAAGCAGACAGAAAGGCAAAGCACAATCACCCTTTAAACCAGCAACCAGACACAAGCTCAGGGCCTGCCAGACTCCCCCACTACATCACACTGAAACCCATTTGGAAGCAGCTGACATTACCTGGTGTGACAAACCTGCAAAGTTTAAACTCAAATCAAAGCAAACTCATTTTCTAAATGAAAAAAAATCTGGAAAATAATAGTTAGAATGCACTTGGCATCACTCCACAAACACTGTTTAAACAACATTCTGTCCCAGCTTGAACCACCTGACACTCCTACAAAAACATGACACAACCTCAAGCCCTTCTCATCCATTTCAGCCCCATAAATCTGAGTACAAACCCTTTAGTAATTATTTTATGAAGAGAGCAATACAGTGTCCCACAGCTCCTGAGTGCTGAGCAGTCTCAGCTGGGATCCACAACACTGCATAGTCCTGCAGAACCAGCAGCTGTCCTGGAGAGATCCCAAAGCAAAGGAGCTAAAACAAGAGGAAGGATACTACACATCACTCCCAGCAAATGTCTGACAATGACCACAGCAGCAAAGAAAGAAAACCACCAACACACCCATGCCTTGCAGAGCAGCAGGCTGTTGCTTTTGAGACAGCATCCACCTCCTCCTCCTCTTCCTGAAGATTTGTGAATTTCTGGAATTACTCAAGTAAGAGCTCATATCAACAGGATACCTTGGTCCAACAAGGTAAATCCCTTCACCTAAGCAGCTGTCAATAGTTAAAATAGCCTTTAATATGGAGATCTGAAGATTTACCTAAAGAAACCTAATGCTCACAAGACTCCCTGTGGCCACTGGGGTTCAGGTTAGGGAGCAAGCATATAGCTGTAAGCAGGTTCCCAGTTGTGCCCCAACCCAGTTCCTGCCTCTGCCCAACCTCCTTGTGCCCAAGGCACATGCCAAGGTCCCCTCAGGTTAAGACAGTCACCCTGGTCCCCCTTGCTGCTGTCACCTCTACAAAGCCTGGGGGCAGGTTCACCCTGTGCCTGACAATGTCTCTGTATGCAAAAATTCCTCCTCAGCTGGTTCCCAGGGGCACACAAAACACTGCTGATAGGACCAAAACCTTATTAAAATTCCAGACAAGAGACTTAAAAAGCATCCAATGATTCCCAACATCTTCTGCACCTTCTCAAATAATTTCTGGCTGACACTAGGCTGCAAAGCTAAACTACTTCTCCATCTTCAGCAGTGTGTCTCCTTAAACATACACCACCAGTTTCACATCCAGAGGGGACACTCATGTTCTGCCTTTTGTATACATGGGTTAACACACAACTGGGCTCTTTTGAGGGGGAAGGCTAAGCCCATCAGGAGACAGGTAGAGGAGGGATAGGAGTGGGCTGCAGAGGTCTTTGCATCAGGTGAAATGCCCAAGAGACCTGTGACAACAAATCATAAAAAGGACCTTATACAAAACATCATCCTCACCAACTCACTGATACACTCCAGCAGCTCTTGGAAACAGGGATTGGGATTCTTGGCAGGGTGGGAGGAAA